>NC_134687.1:473934852-474234852 GCF_050947455.1 Rhinoderma darwinii | reverse complement strand
CCCTTCCCCCTCGTCATCGGGGCCTCCCCTTAGCCTGCGGCTCGGTCCGTCCGTTCTTTCTTTGAATGGGCACTGTGTAATACTTAATTTCCCCTGTGGTGGCACTGAAGGAAATTAAACATTTAATGCCAGGTTTTCCCACAGATAATAGCTGATCACTGTGGGTCCCAGCAGGGGACACTTTGTAATCAGATTATTTTCGAGAGACCCTTTTAACAAGTTAGGATTGTCCAAAGCTGACAACCACTTTAAAATGCTTCTTGGTTAACACTAGAAAATCACCCTGAATTGAAGCATTCAACCCTATTAGGCTGGGTTCACACGTGGCGGAATTTCACTTGAATTCCGCTGCGGACACTCCGCAGCGTTAGTCCGCAGCGGAGCAGTTTCTCCATTGACTTCCACTTCTATTTAGAAGTGTTCGTTTAGACGATGCGTAAAATTCCGCTGCGGAGCATAGGCTGCAGAGCGGAATTTGGTGTCCGCAGCATGCTCTGTCTGTTGCGGACCAGTGGCTGACTGTTTGCGGACTCATGGCGGAATTTCTCCATTGACTTCAATGGAGATTCTAAATTCCGCAATGAAGTCCGCAGCTGTCATGAAAATGTTATATGTGCTGCGGATGCGTCTTGCTTTTTTGACATGACATTTCTTGATTCTGGCTGGACCTATGTATTTCTAGGTCTACAGCCAGACTGAGGAAGTCAATGGGGCTCCCGTAATTACGGGAGCGTTGCTAGGAGACGTCAGTAAATGGTCACTGTCCAGGGTGCTGAAAGAGTTAAGCGATCGACAGTAACTGTTTCTGCACCCTGGACAGTGACTACCGATCCCAATATACAGCAACCTGTCAAAAAAATAGAAGTTCATACTTACCGAGAACTCCCTGCTTCTGTCTCCAGTCCGGCTTCCCAGGATGACGTTTCAGTCTAAGTGACGGCTGCAGCCAATCACAGGCTGCAGCGGTCACATGGACTGCCGCGTCATCCAGGGAGGTCGGGCTGGATGCCGAAAGAGGGACGCGTCACCAAGACAACGGCCGGTAAGTATGAAATTCGTTTATACTTTCACTAGGGAAAGTGCTGGCCCTTCTCTCTATCCTGCACTGATAGAGAGAAGGGAAGCACTTTTACCGCAGTCCGCAGCAGCTAGTCCGCATCAATTTACTGCACATTTTGGGTAGATCCGCCGCAGAATCTGCAACGCAGATTCTGTGCGGCATTGATGCGGACAGTTGCGGAGGAAAACCGCCACGTGGGGCCATGCCCTTACTGGGCTTAAAGCTGATCTGTCATCAGAATATGCTGCCTATTTAAGGGACAGGTTCGCTGTAGTATTGGCCCAAATGGCACAAATAAAAACTTTCATGACGAAATCGCTCCCCAATCCTTCATCCACCCCCTCATCGGTGGTTGCCTCATAGTTAATTTTGCTGGGGGAATTCAGGCCAACACAGCCAAGAACTGACTTGATCACCATCTCAGACTTTGGATTTTTCTGCACACTTCCTATGTCCTGGCTCAACCATTTATTGTAACCGCAAGCAAGGCACTGAATGTGACGATAACCATACAACAGGGTCAGATGACAGTTATTGACAATAATAGATTCCCGACTAGTGTAAGTTGCATATATGATGTAGGACATATAACATATTATGCAACTGTTATGCTAAATCTGTTTCCCATTCCTCTATTTATTCAGGCACTGCAACATTTTTTTTAGAAACAATACTAATGATATATAACCCCAATAGTGTGAAAGGGGTTTTACAGCACTTCAGCAAGCACAGTGTCCTGTTTATTGCTTACATCGGCACAGCGCTGTACATACAGTTGTGGCTGTGACTTGTACTGCATCTCACAACAATGCCTCTTCTTTCAATTCACAATGACATTATATTATATTGTACATTATTTTGCTATTATGTTTTCCATACTTAAATTCATCTTATTTATGGTTGGGCAAATGTCAATGACAATTGTATATGTGTTTAGTTATTATTTTAGTCCCTTATAAAATATCCTAATAGAATTATGTATACTTTCTTACAAAAGTTTTTGGGTGAAGCAAGTTGCGACAACCTCCTGTCCATTTTCATTAAAAAGACTGATCAACGCTCCTCTTATAAGACGAGTAACTGGTGTTTATCCATGGTAGATTTCATGACAGGATGTATAAACAAGGACAGTCTAACAAAGTAATAGAGGAAAATATATATTTTATGTGGTTTCCTTTCAATAATTTTACTACTTTTTCCATAACACACAAGAACAAAAACAAAAACCGCATCATATCAAGATTCCCATGTCTGAAATCTTTACATAATCAGTTTTTGAACATGAATTAGTGGGCTAAATGATGGAGAACGCGATCCTGCATGTCACCAAGCAGCACTCAATCTGCCTGGCAAGAGGGCGTGCCAGGTATGGCAATCCTTAAAATGCTGTGGTGCTACATCTGTCCAAAGGAGCGCCCAACGGCTAGTTGTGGAGCTGTGGCGTCTCGTTGCGTAGGTGATGCGCAGACTACCTTCACTGCACTGTGTGCGGCGCAGCTGCAGGATTACAACCTGGCTGTGGTGGGATGATTTTATAGATTGGAGACCTTAAAGATTAACTGCTCATGAATTTTCTTTCTTGGTTATCAGCCCTGGTGCTGGCTTCCTGATGTTTTTGCTGTTGTTCCTGGGGGCTGTGACGTGGGAAACCTACTGCCAAAGTCCATACCTCCTTGCTCTAGGCATTTTATATTGATGGCCTATCCTTAGGATAGGTCATCAATATTAGATCAGTGGGGGTCCAACTCTCACCTTTGCCGATCAGTTGACTGAATTCCGTGGCCTCTTCAATGTTTACTAAGCACATAGTCGTAGACATCCGTAGTGGCTGAGCCTTGGCTGGCAGCTCAGTCCCATTCACTTAAATGGGACAGGAACTGCAATCCCAGGCACAGCTGCTACAGATGTGTACTGCGCTGTGTTTGGTAAACTATGAAAAGGCCGTGCCGCACCCTCTTCGGTCAGTTGATCGGCGGAGGTGCAGGGAGTCAAACCAAAAACTGTTCTGTTATTGATGGTCTATACTAAGGATAGGCCATTAATGTAAAATTGCCGGAGAAGCCCTTTAAGGCCGGGTTCCCACGGGTCACATACACTGTGTAAACATCACGCAGCATGTCCAACTTGGAACCCGCAGTACATTCCGTCAGAAAAATCTAACCACATTTTTGTAACAGAATTTCCGCAGCGGAAGAAAGCGCTCCCCCTCCATCGTTTCTGCACGTAGTCTGGCCTCTTACAATGACGTTGCAGGCCATGTGACACTGCAGCGGTCACATGGGATAAATCGTTATCCCAGGAGGGCGTTCTAGGTAAGTATGTTTTTTTTTTTTCCGGAGTTGTGATTTCTGCGGTGTAATCGCTGCGATTACGCCACAACACTTGGCTTTCTGTTGTAGGTTTTGCATCCCCATTGAATTCAATGGGGAAAACATACAACAGAAAATCAACAAAAATGCAGCATAAGTTGACATGCTGCTAAATGAAATTCAGCACCACAGGTAAGTTTATTGTTTACGTTGCGGCTTTTTTCCGCAGCGTATGCTTTGGATTTTATAAATCTCATCTGCTTTGCTGCTACTGTAAATGCTGCGTAATTTCCGCACACAATTCCGTTGCGGAAATTTAGCAGTGTTTATGCTATGTGGGATCCCAGCCTAAGGGTCAACAACGGGGGATTCCTTAGCCCGCTTCCTGGGTTAGTATGTGCCAACTCAATACCGGTCTCTGTCATTCATCTTGCTTGCCTACTGCCAAACTCCTCCTGCGCTGGGACACAGCTCCATTTGCATAGTGTCACGGAAGTCTATTCCCATTTGTTGAGGAAGGCCTCATCAGTGCATTGCCTTAATAATTGTGGTTGTCAAATTAACAAATAAGTATTGTATATGCATATCCAAAAGTATATAATTTTTGGTAATGTGTAGAGCGTTGTAAGGAAACATTTTGGAAAGCCTGGAGACGACCAGACCCCCATACCTTATCATTTAGGTCTTATTTACACGAGCGTGTTAGATTTTCATGCATATGAATGTCCGTGTTGTTCCGTGTGTCATCTGTTTTTCACCTCCGCAAGCACTTCTGGGTTTCACTTTTCTTTTTTTCTGCATTTGGGAACTGATCCGTGAAAATAGGACAGCACATGGGTGTCGTCCATGTCCTGTTTTTTTTTTTTTTCACACACCCATAGACTTCAATGAGCAAATACAGACCAGAATAGGGCATGCTGTTAGTTTCTACATTGGGACATGCTCTGTGAAAAAAAAAACATGTGTGAAGAGCCCCATTGACTTATGGGTAAGGGTATGTGCACACGATAACTGCAATTACGTCTGAAAATACGGAGCTGTTTTCAAGGGAAAACAGCCCCTGATTTTCAGATGTTTTTTGAGCAACTCGCGTTTTTCGTGGCGTTTTCGCAGCATTTTTTACGTCCGTTTTTGGAGCTGTTTTCATTGGAGTCTATGAGAAAACGGCTCCAAAAACGTCCAAAAAAGTGTCCTGCACTTCTTTAACGAGGCAGTCATTTTATGCGTTGTAATTTGACAGCTGTCAAACGACGACTCGTAAAATTACAGGTCGTCGGCACAGTACGTCGGCAAACCCATTCAAATGAATGGGCAGATGTTTTCCGACGTATTGGAGCCGTATTTTCAGGTGTAAATCGAGGCATAATACGCCTCGTTTACGCCTGAAAATAGGTCGTGTGAACCCAGCCTTAGCGTGCTGTCTGCTGTTTATGCGGACAGCACAGGGACAAGAAATACATTTGTGTGAATAAGGCCTAACTTGTAGCTTGCCTCTGTATAAAAGTATGCTCACAATACCTTAGCTGTCAAAAGGTCCATTTGGTCCTAACCTTAAGGTTCTTTTACCAAATTCTCATGAAAGACAGTTCATTAACAAATATCTGGTCAAGATCAAACTCTTGCTCCGCGGAAATCAGATTTTCAAATTTAGTTTTTGTTCTACTATTCACCAAGTATTTTCACAAAGATTGTAAATAGTGATGGATTTGGTTAAAATTATATATTTTATTATCTGGAAGTTTATAGACCACCAATAAACAAGCAATCTTGATCTTGGCCAGTACTGTCATTAGTAATCAAGTTATTTTTGTCATTGTACTGTATATGTAATGCCTTGAATGTCTTTGCTAATAGGACTTGTCATGTTTTTTTTTTTTTTAAAACCACATACCTCCCCTCATTCTAGGTGTAAACGCGATTTCATTGCTGTAATTTTTTTATTTTTGGCCCTCCTGTTGTCCCACTACGGCCCCTGCTCCGATTGGAGCCTAATATGCTAATTTTGAGTCAAGGTACAGAGAGGAGGAGACCTCATTTCTCCTCAGTAGGCGTTGCCTCCTGCATCACTGTGACACTGTGACACTGTCCAATCATTAAACCTCGCAAGATCAGCAGGTCTTCTGCATCACTGTGAGGATGTCCTCTCTCAATGAACAGCGTCATGAGTTGGCAGACATAAATCATATATATTCAAAATGCAACAGCAATAAAGAGGTTTTCCAGTGAGTAAAAATTGATGGCCTATCCTATATCTTATTGATGGGGGACCTACCTTTGGCACCCCCACTGATCAGCTGTTTTAAAGGGGTCGCGCAGGAGCACTGCTTTCCCTTCATTCCTTACCTGCTACGTACTTTGAATCACCGTCACACTTGTAGGGACGGTTCCCAGCATTAAAGCCTCCCATTCAAGTGAATAGGAGAAGGCTGTAATACTGTGAACTGCCGCTATTAGGGTATGTTCACACGCTTAACGAAAAACGTCTGAAAATACTCAGCTGTTTTCAAGGGAAAACAGCTCCTGATTTTCCCATTGAAATCAATGGGCAGATGTTTGGAGGCGTCCTGCTTCCGATTTTTCGGCCGATTACAGCCCAAAAAACGGCCGAAAATAAGCCGTGTGAACATACACTAAGTGTGACGGTGATTCGCAGAATGAGCAGTGACAGGAATATAGGAGAAGCACTGTGGCCCCTTAAAATCAGCTGATCGACGGAGGCGCCGAGAGTCGGACACCCACTTATCAGATATTAATGGTCTACCCAGAGGATAGGTCATAAATTTCTTCTCACTGGAAAACCCCTTTAAATTCATTACTAAGGAGTGGCTGTATTTCTATACCGTACACAAACTACATCTGTAACTGCAGTTCCCAGTTGATTAGGGTTGTTTTATTATCTTACTTGTGTGGTCACCATGCTTGCGTATGTTCTCTGTTCCTTGTCCTCTATAAACCAATATTTTAAAAACAAGAAACGAAAGCCACTTAAGTAAAGAATATTTGAGTATTTTCCACTGACACAAATGGAAATAAATTATTGGGATATATTGATGTGGTCTAACCACTGAATGCTAAATTCTTAGCCAATGGAACACAGGCATTGCTTGCCCTAAAGCCTTCAACCTTGCGAACATAAAGAAAGTCAGTTCCATTGAACGGATACAGTGAAAGCTTACAGAAACAGTCACCTTGTTACAGCTCATTTTTCTCCTCATGCCCTTTCAGCGAATGTAAAATCTAGCACGTGACTAGTTCTTATTTATCTTCTTTGCTATGTTCGTACAGCTAGCAGACCATTCTCCTAACCTCAGGGCACATATCCCACCAAATGAGCAGCGGCTGGCCAAATATTTTATCTGGGAAACTATCTCTAATAAAAATCTCCCACATCCTAGTGCTTCTGATAGGAGCCCAGAAAATAATTATGGTTACCATAAGGCTTGAAGCTTTTCCAGGAAGAACTCAAAACACAAAGATCTACTACCTGAAGTATCAGCTAACCTGGTGGAAGAGGAGGTTATCTGTTTGTTAGGTAAGACTAAACGTGGACACCACAACACTACTCAGTTCTTGTCAAATCAACGGTTTACTGAAAATCACAATTTCAAACAGGCCAAATAACTACAATACAGTATTCAAATCAAGTCTCTCAGTAGCTGAGGCACTCGCCCTCGTGGGAGTCCTACCCGCTCTTGGGTGGCTGCGCCTGGCGCTCACTGACCCGGCCCGGCGGGTCTCAAGAAGGAAATGGGCCGTCTCCGCGGATCACTGTGGTGCTACCACTCACACTGCGGAATCCCCAAAGGTGGAAGCTATGCCCCTCGCCCTTTGGCTACGGCGTGAGTCCGGCGGATATATTACCGCGTGCCCCTCCGCGGGTCAGAACGAGAGCTACTCACTACCACGCGGCATACCACCCTTACCTCTGCTTTCTGCTCCTCTGTTGATGCAGATGACGTCTTTTCCCTTGTGTCTCCTGACACTGCTGAGTTGTAGTGAATGTCCAGCTAGTCCTCCTCCAGGAACGTTGAGCCAAGGATCCTTCTCCTACAAATGGTGGCAGCCTGGTCACTTTCTTGTCCCCACTCAGCTCTGCATCTTCCCTCTCTCCAAGTTCCCTCCCCTCTCCTTCCTCTTCCTGCAGTCCACCAATTCCCCCTTCCCTCTCTCTCCGTCCGTTCTTTGGTTCCTCCTTTTTCTCTGTCCTAATGGCCTGTCTGTTTTCTCACTCCTGCTGTGTTCCACTGCCCCCCAGTGGTCATTGTTAACTTTACGGTTTCTACACATTGTTTCTAAGACATATGTCTAACCTTTGCTGCAAGCGGCCTGACGTCACACAAATGGGGGAAAACACGAGGCCCAGAAGGGGCTGAGAGCACAAATGGACACCTAAGGCTCGTGGAGATGGTGGGGACCGGAACCTTTATAACTTCCGTGGGAGGCAAGGGGGCTGCGACCCCTATCATGTCATGAGGGTGCAGGAGGCTGGTACCCCCATTACATGTTTCTCACTAGAAAATACTATACACCGACATCCTCTATCTCTAATACAGCTATCTCGAGCTTTAAATTTCTAAAACCATGGTATGGGCTATATCGTAGGTGGAAACTGCTTAATTTTACCTACAGTCGTACTTGTCTAAGGATAAAACTTACCACCAGATACAGTATATATAAAGAATTAAAAAAATATACAAGAGATCTCTAAGGATTTGATCTCCTATAATGTTAAGTAGAAGTCTGAAAATTATCACCCACATTTGCATTTTATCATTTGATCTCCCCAAGTATCTCTCCAATAATCCCTTGGAAAGATCTTATGACATCCCATGCAAAAATGCTTAAAATTATTGGCAACAGTCCTAAAACCCCATAAGGCAAAAGAGTAATAGGTTTAAAAGTCACTATAGAGCAACACTAATCTTGAATATTATCCAAGTGGCAAACCAAGTATATAAATAGGTACTAATTGAGCAGAGGATTGTTTTTTCTGTCCAGTTTGCTTTGGTTATTATATGCTATAGATCTCTCATCCAGTGATGTGGAAAGCCTTAAAAACACTGCAATTCTGTTGGCAGATGTACTGTATTCCCTGCATTATATAGGAACTATCTTACTTTATCTAAGGACAAGGTCTAGTTCAGGCCTTAAAGGGGTTAACACTTTATTTATAACATATCTAGTCAACTTACTTGCATATGCTAGTTAGAAGTTCTCCGCTGTTTATTCACACTGTGAAGCCGGACCCCTTGGTAAGCAAAGCCTTTCTTCCCCAACAGCACGCCACTCCCATTCAGAAATGGCCAGAGATGGAGGGTTATGTGATGCACCCATCTATCAGTAACCTCCATTATTTCCTCAACGTCCAGGAGCTGCACAAGCACAGATAAAAGGTTTCCTTGTGACCAAGCTTTGGTGGTTGATTATGAAGGGTTGGCATCCAGGGTTTCCATTCGTGAAGCTCAACAGAACTTCCAGCTAGACAAAGACCATAAACAAACATGTCAATTTATCGAAAAACATTTGCAAGAAATGTAGCAATTTTGTTGGGATGGCTAAGCTTGAGCCAAAGTCAAGACTTTAATAGAAATATTGTGGTGGCACCTATGACGGGGTTCTCCTGCCAGAAAGCTCACAAAAATCCAATATTTTAAAGTGTTCTATATGGAGCTGAGCAGCAGCTACTATTTAATCAGGCTCATTCATGATAAGGCCTCTTTTATATTGCAGTATTTTGCATTATTATTTGTAAACCAAAAGATGGAGTGAAACAGAAACATGGACAAACTATAATGGAAAGATTTGTAACTCTCCCGTATTTTGGACCCACTCCTAGTTTCGGCTTACAAACACTGGAGCTAAATACCGACCAAAATTCTGCAGTGTAAAAGTGGCCTAAATGATAATATAACAGTTACTAAAAGCATAAAGACACATTGTTTCTGAAAAATAATTTTACGCAACATCATATGATCAATAAATTAATAAAAAGGTACAGTATATCCTCTGTGTTATTTGATTTATGAAAAAATACAGAACATTATGAAAAGGTCACAAACTTTCTAGCACCATTTTAAATATTCTAGCATTTATTCATTAAGAAAATTTGTAGTACAAAATATCACATTTATACTAAGGATTTGCATTTTGAATTTTTTACATCTACGGTAATATTGAAGACCTCATTTGTGATTGGCTCGCAATGTAATCCAATTGTGGTATAACTTTTGAAGTATTGCTGTATCCGGTTTAGACCTGAACTCCCTGTGTGTGCACAATTGAAGCATGTATAAATGTAATTGCATTATACACTTATATCATGTAAAAATAATATGCTGCAACAAAAACATATATTCAAAAAGTAAAATGGAAAAATGTATTTCTAAATAGTAGAGTTAAATGAATTTACCTGATTACAGCAATAATATAAGATGCTACATTACATCAGAAACATTTCAAAATTAATCTTGAAAGAACTTTCTCAATGTTCTTAGCTTTCTCCTGTATTTGATGCTTTGCAAGACAAACAGTACATAAATAACTCTATATTCACATGGCTTGAGTGACTGTGGATCTCTCCCGGTACCACATGGCTTAGCAATGTTAATATTAGTTTTGGCAACATAATCCCATATAGCACTTATTTTCAAGTCATACCTCTTTAATATAATAATTAATTACATAATATAGTAATTCAAAAAATCTCAAAATCCTACCTCCACCCAATAATGAAAGTGCTTCTGAACCCTGGTATGTAATTACAGTGTGCAGTTTTTTTCCTGCCAGTCATACTTCCTGTCGGCCATTTTAGCTCGAGCCTTTGTTTCCTGACCAAGCTCAGAGCCCATAAGTCTGTGTCATATGGTATCAGATCTGGCTTCTCCTCTGCCCCACACCCACACCAGTATTTTGGTTGGTATTTTACATCAGTATGTAAGCCAAAACTGGCTTACAAATACTGATGCTTAAAATAGGCCCATGTAAAAGTGGCCTAAGACAGGGGCAAACACAGAGTGTTCTGGGCCCCCGGGCAGTAATAGTCAATTACTAAGTACCGAAGCAATAATTTATTTGAGTCAGGTTAAGACATTGTATTCGAGTAGCCTTTTTTTTAAATTATCTCTCTTGCATTTTTTGAAGGCCCTGCACTTAAACGTGAATAAGTGCAGCATTTAACTAAGGGGCTGTTGGCCCTTTCCTGCAATTAACCCTCGGGACTGCCTGGAATGGTCAGTCTGCCCCGCTACGAGACTCCACTCATCTCTCACTTTGTAGATAGGTATACCGCTATGCCTGGAGCTGTTCTCAGTATTGAGAACAAGCCAAAAGTATGTGCCAAGGCAACATACCATAGTGCACGTGCCTTAACCTGGCCACACAGAAAGTTTTTTTCAGCAGATTCAAAAAAGATTTTATAAAAATGTAAAATAATCATGTCCTTTAAAATCTATAAACAACTCTTCTATCAGCCAAAATTAATTTTGGTTGAATCAATAAGAAAGATCATGCTGGGTGTGTGAATATGTGATAATGTGGTGAAAGTGCATGGTGTGCACAATAGTGCAGATTATTAATACTGGTATTACAAAAATATTGTAATATAATGATTCATACGATGATTTCTTACAATCAGACAGACATCAGAAATATGCATGTCGATTTTAAGAAGTCATAGGTATTTTTAAGCAAACATCAGAACTTTTTACGGGGATACCGATTCCAGGGAGTGTCAACGGTTCTGAAATTCGGAACCATGGGGAATTTGTGTGCCAATATACAGTGTCTATGCTAACAGCTTTGCCCACATCACTCGAAATACACTTTTCAGTTATTACTGAACTTTATAAATGAAACCTTACACTCTGATGTCCTTAAAGTGTAGCTAAACGTTTGACAAACTTCTGACATGTCATAAGACCCCCACCAATCGCTAGAACGAAGCAGCTGAAGTGCTCGTGTGAGAGCTCAGCCGCTTCGTGCCTGTTCTGCTTTTTCCGGAAAGCCGTTGTATCGGAGTACGGGCTCATAGACTTTCTATTGAGTCTGTACACTGATACATTTATTTCCGGGAAAAGCCGAACAGACACGAAGCGGCTGAGCGCTCACACGAGTGCTTCAGCTGCTTCGTTCTAGCGATTGGTGGGGGTCTCAGTGCTCGGACCCTCACCAATCCAAACTTTTGACATGTCACTATTACATGTCAGAAGTTTGTCAAACGTTCAGCTATACTTTAAAGGGGTTTTCCCATGAGAGACATTTATGACACATCCACAGGATTGACAAAGACCCCTCACTCACTTTGGGTCGAAACGTTGCCTGTCTATTGTGGTTGTCTTGACAATAAAACCACTTTGAAGATTTGGAGACGTGTGCTGGTGTCCTACTACTTATTTTGGAATTCACATCCACAGGATATGTCATAAACGTCAGATAGATGCGGGTCCCACCTCTGGGACCCGCACCTATCTCCTGAACGTGGATGTGTCATAAATGTCCCTCGTGGGAAAACCCCTTTAAATTAATGCAGTAGCACGTGGCTACAATGTGATATTATAACACTATAATATATGTTACGGTTATTGATCTAGATATATGTGGCACATAAACATACACCAAATTAGTAGGTAAATAGTAGGTAAATAGTAACGTCTACATTGTGCTTTGCAACATATATATACCTGAATTCATTGATGGCGCATCTAAAACCACCATGAAGAAACCAACTAAGATAAACATATATATATGCACAAACACCACCTTACAAACAACAGGAACAAATAAACTGTCATGATTGGGCCATGTGTGATCTAGGACAGAGACTCAGGACACTTGGGAAAGGGAAAAGGAGAATCTTTTTTACCTATGGGCGCACCATATACATAAATGAGCCACAAGAAGAAAACTACTGACAGGTGAAGTGAATAACATTATTACGTGACAATAGTACCTGTCAAGGGGTGGGATAGATCAGGCTGCAAGTTTGTGAAGTTGTCGTGTTGGAAGCATGAAAAATGGGCAAGTGTAAGGATCTTAGTGACAGTGACAAGGGACAAAATGTGATTGCTTCACGAGTGGGACAAAGCATCTTCAAAACTACAAGTCTTGAGGGATGCTCTCAGTATGCAGTAGTTAGCACCTACCAAAAGTGGTCCAAGGCTAGCCTGTCTGGTCCCATACCAAAAAATTATTATTGCAGCACAAATTGCTGAAAAAGTTAATGGTGGCTATATTGGAAAGGTGTCAGAATACACAGTTCATTGCAGTATGCGGTGTTGTGGGCCTTGTAGCCACAGACTGGTCAGAGTGCCTGTGCTCACTACCGGCATTAGGGGGGGGGGCAAATTGGGCAATTGTCCAGAGTCCCTATTCCCACAGGGGCCCTACCAACCTGTCCTGGTAGAAGAAGGGCAGTGGCACCCAGACTGCGTCGTTATGCTGGAGCAAGAGAAAATAAATGTGCCTGGGGCACACTAAAAGCCAATTTCCCAACCACTAACTAATAATATTAAAATTTCACTAGCCCCGTTTTGATCCCCTGAGGACGCTGTGTTAACAGCGAAACATGTCGGGGGGGCCAAATCTAATCTTTTAAACAGCCATGTTCTACTAGCATTCAGAGCACGCTACTACAGTGTATCTATGTAGGCTGAGCAGTCTGCAGCTGCGGGTCTGACACATTCTAATCCAATCACTCCATACTCTGTCTGGCAACAGTGCAGATAGAGTTAAAATAGAGCGTGTTGCTAAACCAACATCGGCTACAAATTTTAACCGTTGTGTTTGTCGTGTGTGTCCTCATGGACATCTTTAATAGCATAATAATAAAAGTAAAATGTTAATATTATTAGTTAGTGGTTGGGAAATTGGCTTTTAGTGTGCCCCAGGCACATTTATTTTCTCTTGCATCCGCCATATGCCTGCCAGCCACTAGGGTCTCCTCATTATATGTTACGCTGGAGTAGGCCTGGTCAAAGCTTGCATCGCAGGAGAAGAGGACGGTGCGGGAACAGGGACAGGGCACTGTGGCCCTATCTACTTGGACACTGTGGCACTACCTACAGAGGGCAGTGTGTGTGGCACTATCATCATGGTCACTGTCGCAGTATCTATGGGGGCAGTGTGTGGCACTACTTGAGCAGTGTGGCACTATTCACATCGGTACTGTGGTACTATATACATGGGCACTATGACACTATCCACAAGGGGCAGTGTGACACTATCTACAGGGGGCAGTGTGTCACTATCTACAAGAGCAGTGTGGCACTATTATACATGGGCATTGTGGCACTATCAACAGAGGTAGTGTGTGGCACTATCTACATGGGCACTGTGGCACTCTGCAGGGGGCACTGTGGCACTATATACAGGGGAAGTGTATGGTGCTATATGCATGGGCAGTGTATGACACTATCTACAGGGGCACCTTGGCACTATCTACAGGGGCAATGTGGCACTCTCTACAGGGGGCACTGTGGTGCTATATATAGAAGGAAGTGTGTGTGGGGGGCAGTGTGTGGTACTATCTACATGGGCATTGTGGCACCATAAGCGCCTAAAATGAGCACGTGAGCAACAGAAGTGGACAATGAAGCAATGGAAGAAGGTGGCCTGGTCTGATGAATAACGTTTTATTTTACATCATGTGCACAGCCGGGTGCATGTGTGTTGCTTACCAGGGGAATAGATTAAACCAGGTTGCACTATGGGTAGAAGGCAAGCTCGTGGAGGCAGTGTAATGCTCTGGGCAATGTTCTGCTGGGAAATCTTGGGTCCTGGCATTCATGTGAATATGCACCCTGCCACACTGCAAAAATGTATCAGGAATGGTTTGAGAAATATGACAAAGAGCTCAAGGTGTTGACTTGACCTCCAAATTCCCCAGATCTCAATCTGATCTGGCATCTGTGAAATGTGATGGGAAAACAAGTCTGATCCATGGACCACCCACCTCGCAACTTGCAGTAATAAGGGCTCATTCACACAAGCGTGAATCTCGTCCGTGTGCTGTGCGTTGAAACAACGCACAGGACATGGCCTCATTGATTTCAATGGGGCTATTCACACATGCGAGAGTTTTCATGCAGCCAGTGTCCGTTGCGTGAAACTCACTGCATGTCCTATATTAGTGCGTTTTCACCTAGCTGCCCATTAAAGTCAATGGGTGCGTGAAAACCACAAACAGCAGAGTGCTTGCGAGTGCATGAAAAACGCACGCCACTCACAAAGCACACTGATATATAACGCAACAAACACGGACAGATTTTCGCACATTTTTTACGCGCGTAAAATCCGTCACGCTTGTGTGAATGTAGCCTTAAAGGATTTGCTGCTAAAGTCCTGGTGACAGATACCACAGGAGACCACGAGAGGCCATGTGGAGTCCATGCCTCGACAGGTTTTGGGGGCTCAAGGGGACCTATATAATATTAGGCAGGTAATTTCACTGTTATTGCTGATCGGTGTATGTGATAGTATATTATACATAATATTATTGGTCTGTACTATATTATTTCATGCATTTTGTTAACACATTAATTGAGTGGTACACTTATCATGTGCTCTGATCTCATGTTATCAGTTTGATAGGTCAGATATACAAAGAGCTTCACATACACTTGTAAAGCGGCAAATAAGGAGACAATTGGTTTCTTTCGTATTTTATTAATGAGAATTAGAGTAGTAATACGCTGAGTGGTCAACTCGAGGCCGGGGACCTCGACTGAACGCAGGAGTCCCACCCTGTACCGGTTGCGTCTAATATTCGTGTCCGACCGGTCGGTCGTTGTTCCTACTGCGCCTCCGTAGGTCACTGCGGGAACCACCCCACTACCTCACGGCCTACTCCAAGAGTAAGGGAGGAGCCCTCTGCTCTTGGTTGCGCCACGAAATTAGAGAACGTCGCTGCTACGCCACTGCGGGTCCTAGTGGCGGTTAACCACTACCTTTCACAGTATCACCGGTAACACACTCGAGCGGTTGCTTGCAAACTCACAAGCAACCCAATTTACTCTGCCGACAGGGAAATGGTGCCACAGCATTAGTTCATAGTCCACAATTCAATTTGCAGGCTACCGTCCCTTTAAGACCAACTTGCCATTAAACAGCAGCTTTGCAGATAACAACACACTCTGCTTCACCAGAACTCCACAATGTAACACTTAACTTGTCTTGCAGGGTCTGCTGGGTGCCAATAGGAGAGTCTGAGGGTCCTGTAGCTTTCAGCAGACTTCTTCATCTTATCAGAGCTGCTCCATTCAGAGAATCAGTCATACAATGGACTCTTCTGCTGTTCTTGGATAATAAGGATGCAATTCAGCCTCCATTCACTGCTTCAGACTGAGGAAAACCCCAACTATTCCTCACAGACTGCAGCCTCTCTCTCTGTCTGTCTGTCTCTCTCTCCACCGAGTCACAAGGCTCCCACTCACTTCCACTTCCTGTCACACAGCTCTGTCTCCTTAGTCACTCGTCCTGCAGTGACACCTTGTGGCTGCTAATAATATGACAGGCATACACAGGATAACACATAGTAGGTACAGATAACACAAAATAAAAGTACCCCTAACATGAAAGATGCACAGGGAAGACAGTTCACTTCAGAAGGGCAGTATCACCCGCTTACACACTGTTCTGTAGGAATTCTGTTAGTAGCATTGTACTGGATTTTCAGTTCTTCACTTCTGCTTAGAAACTTGCAGTTGGAAAATTGGAGAGAAACCACATTTTCTAAGCTTGTATTTTTCTTCACTAATAAAGTCTGGAACACAGAAGGATCTTTCTATCTGTGCATCTGGTAGCAATCACTTTTGGGAATTGTGTTAACTCTAGAGTTGACAGCAAATCACTGTAGTGGCAGAAGGACATTGTATTGCTATTGCACAAAACTTGTACTGTAGAAGTTAAATGATCCAGAATATTGGTAATTAATTGGAGGCAGGAAAATATACCTCAATGAATATTATGGGTCCAGGCTGCATAGAAATGCATAGGTTTTACCAGTTATTCTCGCAGCAGGAGAGCTAATACTTTCCATGTCTAAAGGGAGGAGGTTTGGCTCCTGGAAAAGGACATGGACTAGGAAAATGTCCCTGTTTTTAGATTGACCGAGTGGTATCAAAATTGTTTCAGCAAACAAAAAAATGTTACACAAGCTTTTTAAGATCTTCATCCTATAACCTCTCCACATTTCATCTAATATTTCTCTGGATATCTAAGATTTTCTGCAAGGTCAATGTGCCAAGATTGGAATGTGCCACAGTCTGTCAATGATAAACATAAAAAGTTAAAAAATGCAAAATATGTATCTGCCTCTGTGTGAATGGTGTTTTGACTTGTACTAAAGCAAGGGAATACATACGTGTAGTATTTTGTCACCTGCTAAGATTTCAAAAAGGGGGACAATAGTGTACTGGGAAATTGGATTTTGGGTGCCCCTTTCTTTGTTAAAAAGTAGGTAAATGAACAGGCTAGTGCCTTGACATGTAAGATTTTGTAAGACGTGAATATGCAACACCTCTCAGAGAATAAAACTTCCATGTTCTCATGAAGGTTCCTGTTTCCTTAGGCTAGGGCTACCTGGCGACTGAATGTGACGAAAAAAAGTTGCCCCAGCCTAAGTTTTCAAGTTGCTCTCTTAGTCTTGCCACTCCATATCTATTGTGAGGCATGCTCGCATTCATTTCATTTGGTGGTCATAGATTGGGGGGAAAAAACAACTATAATAATATGGTTTACAGGCAATCTTTAAATAAAATAAAATGGGGCAGATTTATCAACGCATATATATCAGTGGAAAAAAGTGGGCAAGTGTAATGGCGGAAGGAGGTGAAGGGAACAAGTGAGCCCTAATCTACCCACCGCCCTGTCCCTGCCTACTTGCAACGACCCGCCCTAGGCGACGGGGTACAACTTGGCGGCGGTCCCTACGCTGACTAAGTGCAAGGGGATACAAACAGGGAACAAGCAAGGGAAGGGGCAGTAGCCCACGGAACACCGTGAAGGAACGGAGTGGTGAACGAGCAGTCAGGATCAGGATGTAATGAAGTATACAAATGCAGAGCACGGAGCAGGAAGCAAGCCGGGGGCAGAGCGAAGCAGGATAAGCGGGAACTGAAGCAAGGCTGAAGCACGGCAGAAGCAGGCTGGAGCAAGGCAGCAGTGGGGCCAGGAAACCAGGAAGAATCACAAGCAATGAGGAAGAGAAAACGGCAGGAATAAATGGACAGGGGGCGGAGCTAACTCCGACTGACCAGGCCGCGATAGGCTCTCCCACTCCTGAGCCTGCCACCCTGATTGGTGGGAGCAGGTGTCAGTCTAAGAGGTCTGGCCTCAGGTGTCGATTGATTAATCCTGGGAGTATCCACAGACGTAGTGCCTGGCAGATCCTTTACAGCAAGGCAACGAGGACAATTTACTGAAGATTATTGACACTTTTATAACTAGAAAAAGTTTGGGAAAACAATGCCAGGGTGCCCTGCTGATGAATCTGGTGCACGCTGCTCTGAAGGAGAGAGATAATAATACTCCCCAAATGTTTTCTTAGTTCACTAATTTCTACAACGTATTTTGTATAAGTAGCTAGAAGTGCTTTAATAAGACAGAAGATGTTGATATGCCACTATCGGAGATGTTCCATTTAACGGCTAGTCAAATGGTAATTTTCTCTCTTCAAAAGTGCTTGGTCCTAATAAAATCCAGGAGAAAAACGTTCAGTATGACACCTTCTGATCCTTGAAAACAGACTTAATATAGTTTGCGCCATCCTCCCACAATGTTTTAACTCTCAGTTCCAACTAAAACAGTCTTTTGCATAAAATAATTGCAAGGGTGTAATAAAACCCAAAGTAAAAATATTTTAAAATGTGATCATCTTTGCGATTTTTAATGATTAATATATAAAACTAAAGAAACAGCGCAGAAATCAAAATATCAAAGATCCACTAATGACTTAATTGAATATTTTGGATTTAGCAAATAAATATTTTTAATTTTGTATAATGAAAAGTTATATTATTTTCCAATATGCTAGCTGTATCAATTCCTCACAGTTTTCGAGTTCACTGAAAGATCTGTAACAATTTGTGCACCTATGTGATCATAATATTACCAGGACTGATTTGCATCCAATGGAAGTAACCAATAAATCTTCCAATTGAATGACTGCAAGCAGAGTTCTTGACATACATGAGAACTTGAAACTGAAAATATGTTTAATATATAATAATAATTATATATAATTTAATAAATTGTATAACGTTTCATTATGCAAAATAATAAAATGTATCTATTGAGTCCAGAAAACTTGTTTAAGCTTCATGGCTGTGATCCCTACAATTAGGCTAGAGCCTTCTTTATTAATTTAAGACATACACATACTCAGGCAGATATATTGTAATGACGGGGGGTAGGGAAACGGACAAGTGAGCCCTAGTCTACACGCCACTCTGTCTCTGCCTACTTGCAACGACCCGCCCTAGGCGACGGGGTACAACTGGGCGGCGGTCCCTGCGCTCAGTAAGTGCGCGACAAACACGACAAACATACAAGGGAATACAAGCAAGGGAAAGGGGCAGTTGCCCACGGCAACACCGTGAGCAACAGAGTGGTGAACGAGCCGAGTCAAGCCAGGAGTGTGCGAGGTACCAAACGAAGAGCAGAAGAGTAGTCAGTAAGCCAGGGTCTGTATGGAGCAGGATCAAAATAGAAGGAGCTGTAGCTGGGCCAGGAAACCACACGAAAAGAATCACAAGCACCGAGGGACAGGAAGGGCAGGCTTAAATAGACCGAGGGCGGGAGCTAGCTGAGTCTGGCCAGGTTGCGATAGGCTCTCCCACTCCTAAGCCTGCCAGCCTGAGTGGTGGAAGCTGGAGTCAGTCTCAGGGATGTAGATTCAGGTGCTGACTGATTAATTATGGGAGTTAACCCCGAAGCTGTGCCTGGCAGATCCTTTACAGAACCCCCCCTTTTATGAGGGGCCACCGAACCCTTTTTAAGTGGACCTGGCTTACTGGGGAAACGCAGGTGGAACCTCCTAACCAATACCCCAGCGTGAACATCCCGGGCGGGTACCCAAGTCCTCTCCTCGGGCCCGTATCCTCTCCAATGGACCAGGTACTGGAGGGAGCCTTGGACCATCTTGCTGTCCACAATCTTGGCCACCTCGAATTCCACCCCCTCAGGGGTGAGGACGGGAACAGGAGGTCTCCTCGAGGGAGCCAAGGACGGGGAGCAGCGTTTAAGGAGAGAGGCATGAAACACGTCGTGTATACGAAAAGACGGGGGTAACTCCAGCCGGAAGGAGACAGGATTGAGGACCTCAATGACCTTATACGGCCCAATAAACCGGGGAGCAAACTTCTTGGACGGAACCTTGAGACGCAAGTTCCTAGACGACAACCACACCAGATCCCCGACCATAAACAGGGGGTTAGCAGAACGTTTTCTATCAGCCTGAGTTTTTTGTACGCTCTGGGACGCCTCTAGGTTCTTCTGAACCTGGGCCCAGACTGTGCACAGTTCCCGATGAACGACCTCTACCTCGGGATTGTTGGAACTACCAGGTGAAACGGAGGAGAACCGTGGATTAAACCCAAAATTACAGAAAAAGGGGGAGACCCCTGACGAGTTACTGACCCGGTTATTAAGGGAAAATTCGGCGAGGGGAATGAATGAGACCCAATCATATTGACAGTCAGAGACAAAACACCTTAAATATTGTTCTAGAGATTTATTAGTCCTCTCAGTTTGGCCATTGGTTTCAGGATGGAAGGCAGAGGAGAAGGACAGATCAATCTCCAACTTCATACAGAAGGCTCTCCAAAACAATGAAACAAATTGTACCCCTCTGTCCGAAACAATATTGACAGGGACCCCATGGAGACACAGGATGTGTTTGACAAACAAGGTAGCCAACGTTTTGGCGTTGGGTAGTTTCTTGAGGGGCACAAAGTGGCACATCTTACTGAAGCGGTCTACTACCACCCACACCACCGACTTGCCTTGGGATGGAGGCAAATCGGTGATAAAATCCATGGAGATATGTGTCCAAGGTCTCTGGGGAATGGGCAACGAACGCAGTAAGCCCGCTGGTCGGGACCTGGGAGTCTTGGACCTAGCACAAACCTCACAAGCGGCGACGTAGGCCTTAACGTCTTTAGGCAACCCAGGCCACCAATAGTTTCTAGTAATGAGGTGTTTGGTACCCAGGATGCCTGGATGACGAGATAGTGCGGAGTCATGATTTTCCCTAAGTACCCTTAGCCGGAATTGCAGGGGAACAAACAGCTTGTTCTCAGGAAGGTTCCCGGGAGCTGAACCTTGATCAGCAGCAATTTCAGAGACTAAATCAGAATCGATCGAGGAAATGATTATACCTGGAGGCAAAATACAAGCAGGATCTTCCTCCGAAGGAGGGCTGGCCATGAAGCTACGCGAAAGTGCATCAGCCTTAATATTTTTAGACCCAGCCCTATAGGTAACCAAAAAATTTAATCTGGTAAAAAATAACGCCCATCGAGCTTGTCTCGGGTTTAGCCTCCGGGCATATTCTAGGAAAACCAGATTCTTGTGGTCGGTAAGGACCGTTACCTGGTGCCTAGCCCCCTCCAGGAAGTGGCGCCACTCTTCAAATGCCCATTTAATGGCTAAGAGTTCGCGGTTGCCAATATCATAGTTACTCTCAGTTGGCGAAAACTTCCTGGAGAAGTAGGCACAGGGGCGGAGATGGGTGAGGGACCTGGTACCCTGGGACAAGACAGCCCCCACTCCCACCTCAGATGCGTCAACTTCCACGATAAATGGCTCCATTTGGTTGGGCTGAACCAGCACCGGGCCCGAGATAAAGCACTTCTTAAGGACCTCAAAAGCCTGGACAGCCTCAGGAGGCCAGTGGAGGAGATCAGCTCCTTTGCGAGTGAGGTCCGTAAGAGGCTTAGCGATGACCGAGAAGTTAGC
Organism: Rhinoderma darwinii; assembly: GCF_050947455.1. NCBI lineage: Eukaryota > Metazoa > Chordata > Amphibia > Anura > Rhinodermatidae > Rhinoderma > Rhinoderma darwinii. The sequence goes on along the minus strand of NC_134687.1, from coordinate 474,213,531 downwards.
AATAAATCTCCTGTAATAATTAGCGAAATCCAAAAAACACTGTAACGCCTTCAGGGAGGCAGGTTGGACCCATTCCGCCACAGCCTGAACCTTGGCGGGGTCCATGCGGAATTCATGAGGAGTAAGGATTTGACCCAAAAATGGTATTTCCTGTACCCCAAACATACATTTTTCGGTTTTGGCAAACAGTTTGTTTTCCCGAAGGACCTGGAGCACCTTCCTGACATGCTCAATTTGGGAGGACCAGTCCTTGGAAAACACCAGTATGTCATCAAGGTACACTACAAGAAATATCCCCAGGTAATTTCTCAAAATCTCATTTATGAAATTCTGGAAGACCGCAGGGGCATTACACAACCCAAAGGGCATGACGAGGTATTCGAAATGGCCTTCGGGCGTGTTAAACGCAGTCTTCCACTCATCCCCCTCTTTGATGCGGATAAGGTTATACGCCCCCCGTAAGTCCAACTTAGAGAACCATTGGGCCCCCTGAACCTGATTGAAGAGATCAGGAATCAAAGGAAGGGGATACTGGTTCCTTACCATGACCTTATTCAGGCTACAGTAGTCAATGCATGGCCTAAGACCACCATCCTTCTTCCCTACGAAGAAGAAGCCAGCACCTACCGGAGAAGTAGAGGGATGAATGTAACCCTTGGCCAGGCATTCCTGGATATACTCTCTCATGGCTTCACGTTCGGGACAAGAAAGATTAAATATCCTACCCTTAGGAAGCTTAGCTCCTGGTACCAATTCGATAGCGCAATCGTATTCTCTATGAGGAGGTAACACTTCGGAGGCCTCCTTAGAGAAAACATCAGCAAAGTCCTGAACAAACTCGGGTAGCGTGTTCGCCTCCTCAGGGGGAGAAATAGAATTAACAGAAAAACATGACGTAAAACATTCATTACCCCATTTGGTTAGCTCCCCAGTATTCCAGTCAAACGTGCGATTATGCAACTGCAACCAGGGAAGGCCTAGAACCAAATCGTACGATAATCCCTGCATCAACAGTACAGAGCACTGCTCCAAATGCATGGAGCCAACAAGGAGTTCAAAAACAGGGGTATGCTGTGTAAAATAACCATTAGCAAGAGGAGTGGAGTCGATACCCACTACCGGGACAGGTTTAGGCAAATCAATCAGAGGCATAGCAAGAGACATAGCAAATTCCACAGACATGATATTAGTAGAGGACCCTGAATCCACGAAGGCACTGCCGGTAGCAGACCTACCACCAAAAGAGACCTGAAAGGGAAGCAAGATCTTAGTACGTTTCCTATTTACGGGAAATACCTATGCGCCCAAGTGACCTCCCCGATGATCACTTAGGCGCGGAAGTTCTCTGGCTGCATTCTTACGCTTAGGACAGTTGTTCACTTGATGCTTGTCATCCCCACAGTAGAAGCAGAGACCATTCTTCCTGCGGAATTCTCTACGTTGTTGGAGGGACACGGAGGCCCCGAGTTGCATAGGTATCTCTGAGTCTTTCGGGGAGGAACGAAGCAACGGAACTTCGGGAGGCATCATGGGGGAGTCGGAGGAGAAAACACATAAACGTTCACGTTGTCGTTCCCTGAGACGTCGGTCAAGTCGTACCGCTAAAGCCATAACCTGGTCTAGGGAGTCAGAAGAGGGATAGCTAACTAGCAGGTCTTTCAGGGCATTCGACAGACCCAACCTAAGCTGGCACCCTAAGGCAGGGTCATTCCACCGAGAAGCTATGCACCACTTCCTAAAGTCAGAACAATACTCCTCAACAGGTCTCTTACCCTGACGTAAGGTCACCAGCTGACTCTCGGCAAAGGCAGTCCTGTCAGTCTCGTCATAAATAAGTCCGAGAGCAGAAAAGAAACAATCAACGGAGGAAAGTTCAGGGGCGTCAGGAGCCAAGGAGAAGGCCCACTCTTGGGGCCCTTCCTGGAGCCGGGACATAATTATACCCACCCGCTGGCTCTCAGAACCTGAGGAATGAGGCTTTAAACGAAAGTAAAGCCTACAACTCTCCCGAAAGGAGAGAAAGCCCTCCGGTCCCCTGAGAACCGGTCGGGCAACTTGAGGTGGGGTTCAAGAGGTGAGGTGAGGGGAACTACCAAGGTAGCATCAGGCTGGTTGACCCTCTGAGCCAGGGCCTGGACCTGTAGGGAGAGACCCTGCATTTGCTGAGCCAGGGTCTCACGGGGGTCCATAGTGGTGTCAGGGACCAGGGTAGACTAGGTATGGGCTTGTGATTATGTAATGACGGGGGGTAGGGAAACGGACAAGTGAGCCCTAGTCTACCCGCCACTCTGTCCCTGCCTACTTGCAACGACCCGCCCTAGGCGACGGGGTACAACTGGGCGGCGGTCCCTGCGCTCAGTAAGTGCACGACAAACACGACAAACATACAAGGGAATACAAGCAAGGGAAAGGGGCAGTTGCCCACGGCAACACCGTGAGCAACAGAGTGGTGAACGAGCCGAGTCATGCCAGGAGTGTGCGAGCTACCAAACGAAGAGCAGAAGAGTAGTCAGTAAGCCAGGGTCTGTATGGAGCAGGATCAAAATAGAAGGAGCTGTAGCTGGGCCAGGAAACCACACGAAAAGAATCACAAGCACCGAGGGACAGGAAGGGCAGGTATAAATAGACCGAGGGCGGGAGCTAGCTGAGTCTGGCCAGGTTGCGATAGGCTCTCCCACTCCTAAGCCTGCCAGCCTGAGTGGTGGAAGCTGGAGTCAGTCTCAGGGATGTAGATTCAGGTGCTGACTGATTAATTATGGGAGTTAACCCCGAAGCTGTGCCTGGCAGATCCTTTACATATATACAGAAATGTGCATGGATTTCCTAGAAGAAATCCCCCATCTCCATAATTATACATAGATACACACAACAAGTTTCTATACAGCAACATTGTTTGTTCTCATATTGATCAATTGCTTGATACTTAGTGGTTTGCGATAAAGCTTAAGTAGTAAAGTAATAAGAAAATTCAATAATAGGGAAATGATCTGTTTAAGCAATTTAGCCAGATTAGAAGGCCCCCGAACTGTATAAGGGTGGGGCCAGATACTGCAGGGTAGTTAAAGGGTTAACTAAATGTCATATTTAGGTCAGGGGGAGGTGAGAGAAATGTATCCATATCAATGTTGCCCAGGCCAGTATATGGCTCTGAGGATTGGTCAACTTTGATTGAGGAGTGGGTTTACATAGCACTTAAGTAAGGGGTAATACAAGGGTCCTACCTCTTCCTGGACTGTGCATGCAGTATTACACATCAAGATGGATAACGATGAGTTTACCAGGCAGATTTTGGAGTGTGTAGCTACTGAAGGTTCAGCATGGTTTGGCGCAAGCTCTTCATCTTCGCCCCTCAAGTGATGTGGTAGGAAACGTTGAGCTGACTGCACCTACTTCTGGCAGACCACAGCGTCAATCCCACCAATCCTGAAAAGTTTTGTTCAGGGCTGCTTCCTCTGTTTCCTCCACCTGCGGCTGCATCTCAAGTGCTGGAGGGTACTCCAGACCAGCTCAGAACCAGCAAAGGCCACAGTCGACTGCACCTTCCTTGCCTGGGTTACTGGATGTTGAACTGCTTGTCTCACAGTTGCAAAGTAGCCACACGTTGGTGTCCACGGTTGTGGAGACTCTACAGAGTCCAGCAGAGACAGAGACTTTGGGTGAGTTGACCATGGCTGGCCCTTGGCCTTTGGATGACGTTACCATATAATATGCTGATTTTGGTTTTGGTTTTATTTAATTTTTTTAAAAAGCAGGAGTATGTTGATATTTGGTTATTGGTCTTTGTGGAACAAGAGAGAATTAGGTGAAGAAAAAAGGATTAGATCTCCAGCGCTGTCCAGTGTTATTGAATTCAGGAAATTGATCCAAGGCAGGAGGCATGGAATAAGATATATGTTTTAATAGGTAAAATGCTACAAGTTACGAGATCGAACCGATCTCTTTAGCAGGCAACAAAAACATACATGTAGCTGGGAGAATCCAGCAAGATTTAAATATCTTAACCCCTTCCCGACATTTGCCATATGGGTACGTCATGGAAAGCCAGTGCTTCCCGCATTTTGCCGTATCCATACGACAAATGGATGACACCGGCTCAGAAGCTGAGTTGGTGCCATCATCGCCGGATGTCAGCGGTGTAGTACTGCTGACATCCGACTGTAATGGCGGAGACCAAAATTAGCTCAAATCCCCGCCATTAACCCATTAAATTCAGCGGTCAATAGCGATCGCTGCATTTAAGGTGTTTGCAACCCATCGGCACCCCAGCAATGAAATTGCAGGGGTTCTGGTAGGCGCAATGGCAACCGGAGGCCTGATACTGGCCTCCCGGTCTGTCTAGCCTGCAGGCGGGGTATGAAAGGCTTCCGTAGCTGACAGTAAAAGATGGCGCCAGCTCAGGAGCTAAGCCTGCGTCATCAGCGGTGGATGTCAGCTGTATGTTACAGTTGACATCCACCTGTAATGGCAGGAACCGGAGCTAGCTCCGATCCCTACCATTAACCCCTTAGATGTAGCGATCAAAAGCGGTCGCTGCATCTTAGAGGTTGCTAGTAGATCGGCAGCCCTGCCATGCAATCAGGGCTGCCGACAGTGGTGTAACTACCACTGTAGCAGCCGTAGCGGCTGCTACGGGGCCCGCGGCATGAGGGGGCCCGTGTCGCCCGCCAGCATGGGCCCCCACCATGGCCAGAGGCTCTGCTAGCTGCCGCTATGGCTACTACAGTGAGACGCCACTAAACACTATGGCAGAGCAGGGAGGTATCTCCCCGCTCTGCCATTAAACAAAAGACATGTATCCCCTATCCACAGGATAGGGGATACATGTGTGATCGCTGGCAGCGATAGGGAGAACTAGGAACCGAAAGTCCCCTGAAGTTCTCCATCACAAACCTCTGACTTCCGGGGTCTGTGTCGGCAGCTCCATAAAAATAAATGGAGCGACGGTCGCGCTTGTGCGCATGCGTGACCAGCGCTCCTTTCATTTTTATTGAGCTGCGCAGACTCCGGAAGTCAGAGGTTAGTCATGGAGAACATTGGGGGACTTTCGGTCCCCCGTTCTCCCTATCGCTGCTAGCGATCACATATGTATCCCCTATCCTGTGGATAGGGGATACATGTCTTTTGTAGGACACACTATAGGTCGGATTTTTTTGGGGGGTTGGGGCTGTATGGCGTTACCTACAGGGGGGCTGTATAGCGTTACCTACAGGGGGGGCTGCATGGCGTTACCTACATGGGCTGTATGGCGTTACCTACAGGGGGGGCTGTATGGCGTTATCTACAGGGGGCTGTATGGCGTTCTCTACAGGGGGGGCTGTATGGCGTTATCTACAGGAGGGCTGTATGGCGTTATCTACAGGGGACTGTATGGCGTTATCTACAGGGGGCTGTATGGCGTTATCTACAGGGGGCTGTATGTCGTTCTCTACAGGGGGGCTGTATGGCGTTATCTACAGGGGGGCTGTATGGCGTTATCTACAGGGGGGGCTGTATAGCATTACCTACAGGGGGGGCTGTATGGTGTTACCTACAGGGGGGGCTGTATGGCGCTATCTACAGGGGGGGCTGTATGGCGTTACTTACAGGAGGGCTGTATGGTGCTATCTACAGGGGGAGCTGTATGCCGCTATCTACAGGGGGGGCTGTATGGCGCCATCTACAGCGGGGGCTGTATTGCGTTATCTACAGGGGGGGCTGTATGGCGTTATCTACAGGGGGGCTGTATGGCGTTATCTACAGGGGGGCTGTAAAAAGGCACTATCTACAAGGGGGGTTGTGTGACACCCAGGGGAGGGAGGGCCCCAGTCAAAATTTTGCTATGGGGCCCAGTCTTTCCTAGTTACGCCCTTGGCTGCCGACTTCTGCTATGGCAACAGAAGGCCTAACAATGTCCTTGTAACGGCTGCCGCGCCGTTCCCCGCCGTTCCCTCGGCCTCCGCTCTGGTTCCGGCACCCTCCCTCATCAGCTGCTCGTCCCGAGCTCCACTTACCCGGTCTGGACGCTCTGCTGGTAGATCGGCAGCCCTGCCATGCAATCAGGGCTGCCGACAGTGGCGTAACTACCACTGTAGCAGCCGTAGCGGCTGCTACAGGGCCCGCGGCATGAGGGGGCCCGTGTCACCCGCCGGCACGGGCCCTCACCATGACCGGAGGCTCCGCTAGCTGCTGCTATGGCTACTACAGCGCGACGCCACTAAACACTATGGCAGAGCAGGGAGGTATCTCCCCGCTCTGCCATTAAACAAAAGACATGTATCCCCTATCAGCCTTCTGCTGACAGCGCACACCTACACGCCCTTATATGCGTGAGTTACGTGGGTTGTCATGGAAATGTATAAACATAAAACACGGCACATGTTAAAAAAGACAGAAGTTATAAAAACACACCTAAATCATTGCGGTCATTGAGGCCAAGGTTACCTAGTGCATTTGTTTTTATAATCCAACTGGCCTCTCTCTGAAGTAACAATCTATTGCCGTCACCTCCTGCTGGTGGTAGATTAACCATTTCTATCCCTGCAAATGTGAGGACATCTGATCTGCCTGCATGAGTGTTCCTAACATGTTCTATCAATCTTGGGGCTCCCACGCCCGTTGCAATAGAGTTGCAGTGTTCCCGGAACCTCACATGTAGGCAGCGTATTGTCTTACCAATATAAAAATGACCACATGGGCAGAAAATGACATACACCACAAATTTGCTTTTGCAATTAATGAATTGACGCACCCTGACAGTTATACCCCCTATTTTTAAACATCTGGACTTCAAAAGGAAGCGACTATGATTACAGTGGCCACATTTATAATTCCCTTTTGGGATAGATTTATCTAGCCTGTTCTCATTGTTACTTTTAAGTGTACTGCTTACCAACATATCTTTGATGTTTTTGCTACTTAAGCTAATCAGTGGTTTATTCAAAGCCACGTCTCTCAAATCAGGATCTCTCTCTCTCTCTCTAATATGCCAGTTTTTATAGATAGCTGATCTAATGACAGATTCCAAGGGGCTAAATTGGAAAGTGAAGGTGAATCTCTGTTTTCTTTTATTGATTTCCCTATTGGCACTATTACGATGCTTATGGAGTAGATCAGACCTATCTTTCTCAAAAGCCCTTTTCAGGGCAATATCCAATAATTCCTCTGAGTAGACTCTCTCCAGGAGGCGTTCTTTGAGTTTGAACGCCTGCTGGAGAAAGGCCTGCTCGTTGTCATTGATACATCTGAGTCGTATGAACTGTCCATACGGTAATGCCTTTTTAGTATGGTGTGGGTGAAAGCTGTTGTTATGCAATAATGAGTTAGTTTCTGTTGGTTTGCGGTAATCTAACATAGTCAGCTTGTTCTCTTTAATGGATATTTGTACATGTAGAAAGTCTAGATTAGTTGAATCAATTTTAGAAGTGAATTTCATATTCATGCTGTTATTAAAGTTGAGGTGGTCTATAAACCCAGAAAAATCGGCATCTGTACCTGACTAGATTATGAAAATATCATCCACATATCTCAAATAGAGTTTAATGTGACGAGAAAATTTGTTTGAAACATTAAAAATATATGTTTCTTCGAAGAATGCAAGAAAAATATTTGCGTATGTACATGCTACGGGGGTCCCCATAGCGGTTCCCAATGTTTGTGCGTACCACTTGCCATTAAACCTAAACGCGTTATGTGTTAGGATGAGTCACAAATGAAGTCAATGTATTCAACACTTTTTTCTGTATTACCTAATAGGACGCCCTATAGTCGCTAGGATACAGTCAGTTACTGAACCCTTGTCCAAGTACATAGACTGGCTTCTTAGGCCTACTCTGAGGGAAATTCCCTCTTACTTGAAGGATACCAATGACTTCCTTGTGGCTCTTGAGGATTTTGACTGGTGTAGGGGATATAAACTAGCTTCAATTGACGTGGAAAGTCTGTATACCCGAATTCCACATAACTTAGGTATTACAGCTGTAAGAAAACTATTAGGTAAAATAATAATAATTCGTCATTAAACAGGAAATAATTGCATGTTAATACAATCTCAAGTAATCCTATGAGAAAACTTTTACATTCAGTTGAGAAATCAGTCAAATCAAGTGCCCTACTCACACTATTCAAGCCCCGTTCATGGTTAATTGATGTATAGAGGCTTGTTACCTCAAACGAGACTAAAATCGTACCCGTTGGAATGGAGACCTCACTGATCTTGGATAAAAAGTCTGAGGTGTCTCTAACATAGTATCTAGCTGAGGTGGCAAATCTCCCAAGGACCCTATCTAGAAAAATAGCAATTGGACTTAATAGAGAATCCCTCCCCGAAACTATCAGTCTACCAGGGGGTGCGGTTAAATTCTTATGTATTTTGGGCAGACAGTATAACATAGGTGTAATAGGAAATTTTGGAACAAGAAATGAATGCAAATCAGCGTCTATAATATCACTAGCGAAAGCACTATCAATTAGGATTCGCATACGTTTTTTCTATGTCCTTTCTCGGACCCAGATACATCTTTCTATATACATTCACATCTACAAATTGTCTATACACTTCCTCCAGATACATCGTTCGGTCCATAACAACGACTACCCCTCCTTTATTAGCAGGTTTGATATCCAGGTCGTCATTATGGACCAAATCAGTAAGAGCCCTTTTCTCTCCAAGTGTTAAATTGTTTTGTGTTCGAAACTTTAGACCCGTTAAACATTCTTGTTTAAATCCCTCAACATCCTTAAGTACTGACAGAATAAATGTTTCAACCACCTGCATACATGTAGGTGGATGAAAATTACTTTTGTTAAATAATTCCCATTCATTGAGACACAATTCCTGACATTTCACCACGTCTTACTGTCCAGCAATTGAGTCTGTTGAGAAAACCAAGCTTTTAGGCATATTGATCTAAAAAAATTGTTTAAATCCACATCCAATTGTAACCAATTTAGATTAGTAACCGGGCAGAATGATAGACCCTTACTTAACACTGATAATTCCATATAGGTCAAACAATGTGTAGAGATATTTACCACTGATTTGCATTCGGAGGCACCCTCCTCCCCATTTGTGCTGTCAGTTTGGTACTTATTTATTTTTTATTTTATTTTATCTTGCAATTAAAAGGTACCGCCCTGGGCTCGAATGTGGCACCTACATATGCCAATATGGTCATGGCGGACCTCGAGGAGATGTCGGTCTATGTATCCCACCACTTCAGCTCTGTGATGAAGTGGTGGAGATACATTGACGACATTTTCCTTATGTGGACTGGGGACTTAATAGGTTTGGATACATTTTTTGAGGTCCTTAATAATATAGACCCTGAAATTAAGTTCACCAAAATGGTTTCGGGCACCAACTTAACTTTTTTGGATACTATGGTATCTACACATGAAGGCAGACTCAAGACTGATGTCTTTGTAAAACCGACTGACTGCAACACTCTGCTTAGTTTTGACAGTCATCACCCAAGTGGGATGAATATATCCATACCCTTTAGCCAATTGCTGAGGGTGAAGAGGATAATGGACAACCCTAATGATGTAGATATTAGATTAAATGAAATGACCAGTAAATTTTTGAAAAGGGGTTACCCCAAGAGTATTGTTAAGGTACATCTGGATAGAGTACAACAGTTGAGAAGGGAGGAGTTGAGTGTGAGCACAAATAGAGTGACCAAAGACAAGAGACTTCCAATTGTGTCCACTTTTAATAAAGGAAGTTCAAAAGTGGCAGGAATTATCCGTAAACACTGGCAAGTTTTGGGGAATTATTACCACAAGATTACAGAGTTTTGTTCTCTTCCTTTATTCTCCTATAGGAGATGTCGTAATTTAAAAGATCAACTGGTGAAAACAGATGTTAGTAACACACAACGTGGACAGTCTTGCAGGACAAGCAAGGGAAGTTTCCCTTGCCTTTCCTGCGACAACTGTCCTCTTATGGTTAAGGGTGAGGTCTTTATACACCCAATAACACGTAAGCCTTTTAATATTAATTCTTTCTACACATGCAAGAGTGATTACGTGATATATGTACTACAATGTCCGTGTAATCTGATCTATGTTGGGGAGACGACGACAGAATGTCGCTTACGATTAAACAACCACAAGTCCAGTATACGGACCAAAACAGTAGAATTACTTGTAGCACAACACTTTATTGAGGCTGGGCATCAGATCCAACAGCTTAGATTTACCAACATTGATCCAACAAGGATCCGATGCAGATGAACCGAGTCAAATTGTCTACCCAGGAGAGACAACGCAGACGCACTTCTGGACTTTGTCTGTATTGCGGCCTTGGGGGCCATATTGTGCGTTTGTGTCCTAAGAGGCCAGAGAGACCACAGTGCCTAGACAACCCTAGGTGGAACAGTACCAAATAAAGCATTCTGTTCCAAATTTACTATTCCTGTGACCATAGTATCCGGCAAGAAGACGCATCGGGTTTCTGCCTATCTAGACTCCGGGTCCGCGGAAAACTTCATCCAAAACGAACTAGTGGATCATCTCCAGTTGCCCACAGTTCCCCTGGAGACAACTTTGGCTGTTGCCTTGGTGAATGGACTGCCTCTGCCTGATCCAATCGTATCTAAGACCAAGCCTCTGAAGCTTTAATTTGGAGCCCTTCATTCCAAACTAATTTTATTTCTTGTTTTTCACAAAGCCATCAATCCTGATATGCTGGGCCTGCCTTGCCTTCTACTGCATGCTCCAGTCTTGGACTGGAGTTCCGGAGAGGTTCTCCAATGGGGCTCCAAGTGCCTCGGTCGCTGTCTGTTGCGGATCCATGCTGTCCAGCCTCCTCTGCCTCAGTCATTGGCGGGACTCCCCATCCCATTTCGCTCAGTTTGCAGATGTCTTCAGCAAGAGGGAGGCTGAGATGCTGCCTCCACATCGGACTTATGACTTCCCCATTGAACTGGTTCCAAATGCCTCTCTCCCCCGTGGACGGGTATATCATCTCTCCTTGCCAGAGTCTCTATCCATGTCAGCCTATATCAAGGAGAATTTGGAGAGGGGTTTTATACGAAAGTCTTCCTGCCCGGCCTGGGCCGGGTTCTTCTTCGTTAAAAAGGAAGACGGATCTCTTCGACCCTGCATTGACTACCGTGGTCTCCACCAGATTATGGTCAAGAACAAATACCCATTGCCACTTATATGCGAACTGTTTGACCGTATAAGGGGAGTCAGGATTTTTTCAAAACTAGACTTGCGTGGGCCTTATAATTTGATGCGAATCCATCAAGTGGACGAGTGGAAGACAGTGTTCAACACCAGAGACGGGCACTACGAATACCTGGTGATGCCATTCGGACTGTGTAACGCTCCCGCGGTCTTCCAGGAATTCATCAATTATATCTTTCGAGATCTCCTCTATGTCTGTGTTGTAGTTTATCTCGAAGATACTTTGATTTTCTCCCCAGATCCGACAACTCATCGGAGGCATGTCCGTCAAGTTCTACTGCGATTAAGGGAGAATCGCTTATATGCCAGCTGGAAAAGTGTGTCTTTGAGAAGAATTCTCTGCACTTCCTGGGCTACATCATCTCAGATCAAGATCTCAAGATGGATCCTGAGAAAGTAAAATCTATCCTGGAATGGCCACGGATCCTCAAGGCCTGAGGTCCATACAGCGTTTCCTGGGATTCGCCAATTTCTACAGGCAGTTTATCCCAAACTTCTCATCACTAACAGCTCCCATCTCTACCCTTACCAAGAAGGGTGTTGTCACGTAGGGTTCGTGGACCCACTGGGCCGTACCGCCTTGGCGGTATGGCAGCTGGCCAACAGGGCGCAGTTCAGAGTCTATAGTTCATATAGCGTACCTGTGGCAGCTCGGACTGTAGCAAGGCAGGAACTAGACAGCAGGTAGACTTCAGGCGTGGAGAAACAGGACAGGCATGGTATACAGCACATCACGGCTACAGCTCAGCACGGCACTAGATCAGGATACAGGTTACAGGATAAAGGAACAGGGAACACTGGGAGCAGGAAACACTCGGGGACCATTTCCAAGACAAACTTGGAATACGACAACAAAGCTCAGGCTTGGGAGGATGGGGCTGATAACTTCTTATAGCCCAGGGTGCTCTGGGAGCAATTAGCTCAATCTCCAACATGTGTGCGCTCTGGCTTCTTAAGTCTGGACAGAGCTCATGAGCGCACCCTGGTGGTCACTGTGGAGTTCGTTGTCAGCGACCACGGACGTTACAGTATCCCCCCTCTTACGCCCCTCCTCTTGGGACCAGAACAAGAGAGAAACCTCTTAATGAGGGTAGGAGCGTTGAGATTCTCCTCTGTCTCCCAGGACCTCTCTTCTGGACCAAACTCCCTCCAATCCACCAAATAAAAAGTCTTTCCTCTCACTCTCTTGGTGTCCAAGATCTCCTTAACCTCGAAGATGTCTGAAGGGCTGCTGGAGGCAACCGCAGGGCTTGGAGTCTTGGTAAATCGGTTCAGAACCACTGGTTTCAGGAGGAAAACATGGAAGGAGTTGGGGATCTTGAGGGTAGGAGGCAGCCGAAGCTTGTAGACGACAGTGTTGATCTGCTGCAGGATCTCAAAGGGACCGAGGAACCTGGGAGAAAATTTTTACGATGGCACCCTCAGTCGAAGATTCATGGAGGACAGCCAGAACTTCGTGCCAGGAAGAAACTGAGGAGATTCCCTTCTCCTTGTGTCCGCTTTCCGCTTTGGAGGATCGAGTCTGCTGCCAGATCTGCAGAAAGTCCCCAAAAGCTGTGTCAGCAGCTGGCACCTCGGACGTAACAGGGACCGGGAGAGGAATTTGTGGGTGCTGGCCATAGACAATAAGGAACGGTGTCTTCTGTGTGGACTCGCTGGTATGATTGTTGTAAGAGAACTCAGCCCAGTCATCAAGCAACTGCACCCAGTCATCATGCTGCTTGGAGATGAAGTGGCGGAGGTAGTTCTCCAAGATCTGATTGATCCTCTCGACCTGACCATTGGACTGTGGATGGTAGGCCGAGGAAAAGTCCAACTTCATACATAGGAGTCCGCAGCGGGCTCTCCAGAACCTCGAGGTGAACTGAACCCCCCGATCAGACACAATATGCTGCGGCAAGCCGTGCAGGCGGAAGATGTGTTGGATGAACAGCTTGGACAGCAGAGGAGCAGAAGGAAGACCGGTCAGAGGAACAAAGTGGGCCATCTTTGAAAATCGATCCACCACCACCCAGACAGTACTACATCTGGCAGAGAGAGGCAGGTCCGTAATAAAGTCCATAGTTATATGCTGCCAGGGGGCATTGGGCACAGGCAATGGCTGGAGCAGACCAGCAGGTCTGGAGTGAGCGACCTTGTTGGCTGCACATAATGAACAGGAAGAAACAAAGTCCATAAAGTTCTTGGGCAGTGTGGGCCACCAGAAATGACGAGCAATCAGATCCCGGGTCTTACGGACCCCCGCGTGACCTGCCAGTCTAGAGGAGTGTCCCCAGCGGAGGTTTCTTCCACGATCAGCCAGGCGCACAAAAGTCTTCCCTGGAGGAATGTCCCCAACTTGCAGGGGATTGAGAGAGACAATGCAAGACGGATCAATAATGTTCTGTGGAATCTCCATGGTGTCTTCCGTCTCGAAAGACCTGGACAAGGCATCGGCCCTCACATTCTTGTCGGCCAGGCGATAATGGAGCTCAAACTGGAACCTGGTAAAGAACAGTGACCACCTGGTCTGACGAGGGTTCAGCCGTTGCGCCGTCTGAAGATACGTGAGGTTCTTATGGTTCGTAAAAATCAGGATGGGATGAGCTGTGCCCTCTAGTAGATGTCTCTACTCCTCCAGGGCCAATTTGATGGCCAGTAACTCCCGATCCCCAATCCAGTAGTTGCAGTCTGCGGCAGAGAAGAGCTTAGAAAAATATCCACATACCATTGACTTGCCCTTGGAGCCTCTCTGGAACAGGAGTACACCAGCACCAACAGAGGATGCGTCCACCTCCAATGAGAACTGTAGAGAGACATCTGGATGATAGAGGATAGAAGCTGACGTGAAGGCACTCTTCAGGCTATTGAATGTGGACTCTGCCTCAGGAGTCCACGCCTTGGCGTTCATGCCCTTCTTAGTGAGGTTAGAGATAGGAGAAGTCAGTGAGTAAAAGTTTGGAATAAACTGTCTGTAAAAATTGGCGAATCCCAGAAAGCGCTGTATGGCCCTCAAGCCTTGAGGGCGTGGCCATTCCAAGACAGACTTTACCTTTTTAGGATCCATCTCGAGCCCTCGATTCGAGACGATATAGCCCAGGAAGGGTATAGCATCTTTTTCAAACACGCACTTTTCCAACTTAGCGTACAGACGATTCTCCCTTAACCGCAGCAAAACTTGACGGACATGTTTCTGATGCGTCATAGGATCTGTAGAAAAAAATCAAGATGTCATCAAGGTAGACTACTACACAAACATAGAGGAGGTCACGGAACATGTCATTAACAAACTCCTGGAAGACCGCGGGAGCATTACACAGGCTGAAGGGCATTACTAGATATTCATAGTGTCCATCACGGGTGTTAAATGCAGTCTTCCATTAATCACCCTGGTGAATCCGGAGTAGGTTGCAAGCCCCACGCAGGTCTAGTTTGGAAAAAGTCTTGGCACCAGGCATACGATTAAACAGTTCTGAGATCAGTGGCAACGGACATTTATTTTTCACCGTGGTCTGGTTGAGACCTCGGTAGTTAATACAAGGACGAAGAGAACCATCCTTCTTTTTGACGAAGAAGAACCCGCTCTTGCCGAGAAGGAAGGCTTCCGTATTAAGCCCCTCTCCAAGTTCTCTTTCACATAGGCGGACATGGACAGAGTCTCTGGCCAGGAGAGAGGATATACCCTACCACGGGGAAGGGATGCACCAGGAATCAGCTCGATAGGGCAGTCATACGCCCGGTGTGGAGGCAATGTCTCCGCCTCCCTCCTGCTGAAGACGTCCGAAAATGCAGCATAATGACCTTGGCAATCCTGCCAATGACTGAGGCAGCGAAGGCTGAGCCGAACGAATCTGCACCAGGCATCGGCTTTGACACTCAGGGCCCCACTGGAGAACCTGTCCAGAATTCCAGTCCAGGACTGGGGCATGTAGTCGGAGCCAAGGCAGGCCCAGCAAAACAGGGTTAACGGCTTTGTATAGGACATAGAACGACAGGAGTTCGGAGTGAAGAGCTCCCACTTGGAGCCTTAGCGGCTTGGTCACAGCTATAACTGTGTCTGGCAGAGGTAGTCCATTTACTGATGCAACCGTCTCTACAGATAAAATTAGCAGCGGATCCAGAGTCCAGATACGCAGAGACCTGATGCGTTCTCTCGCCGGACATTATGGTCACTGGTATGGACAATTTAGACAGAAGTCCTTTCTTACCCAAGGTTGTCACTCCTAGCAACCCTAGGCTTTGGGATTTTTAAGGACACAGGCGCACAAGATGGCCATCGAGGCCGCAATATAGACAGAGTCCCAAAGTGCATCTGCGTTGTCTCTCCTGGGTGGATAGCTTACACTGGTCCATCATCACAGACTCCTTAGGAGGATCGACATCTGAGGACAGCAGGGGTTGCTGCAAAGTAGGGACCAGACTAGGAAGGCATCCCTCCCGTCGAACCTCTTGGAGGCGTTCTCGGATCCACATATCAATCCGGGCGGACAGAAGGATGAGGTCATCCAGGGTAGATGGCAGGTCTCGAGCGGCAAGTTCGTCCTTAATTTTAGGAGACAGTCCATGCCAGAATGCAGCCACCAGGGCCTCATTGTTCCATAACAGTTCTCCCACCAGGGTGTGGTAGTGGATGGCGTACTCGCTCACACAGGTGTCTCCATGGCGCAGGTTAATCAAGGAAGCCGCTGCAGATGAGACCCGTCCAGGCTCCTCAAACACCATGCGAAAAATCTGGAGGAAGCCCTGGAAGTCACATGCAGGAGCCTTGCCAGCGAGGAGAGAGATGATGAAAGCGACCCTTGCACCATCAGATGAAAATGTCCTAGTATACTGGCTGAAGTGGATCTGGCACTGGTTCAAAAATCCAAGACCGGTACCTGTGTCTCCATCATAGCGGTCTGGAAGTGGCAAAGAAAAACGCGGGTCAACACTGCCAGGAGGTGTAGTCTGAGGATCAACACTGCCAGGAGGTGTAATAGGAGGAACTGAAGCTCGTGCCTCCTTCCGACGTGCGAGGATGTTCAAGGCCTGGAGGAGTTGGTCCTGTCGAAACTGGAGGTCTAGCATATCCGCCCACATCTCTTGTGACGTCGTCAGAGTCTTGGATCGAGCAGCGGGGTCCATGGCCTGAGCTTACGATCACGTAGGGTTCGTGGACCCACTGGGCCGTACCGCCTTGGCGGTATGGCAGCTGCCCAACAGGGCGCAGGTCAGAGTCTATAGTTCATATAGGGTACCTGTGGCAGCTCGGACTGTAGCAAGGCAGGCTAGGCAGGAACTAGGCAGCAGGTAGACATCAGGCGTAGAGAAGCAGGACAGGTGTGGTATACAGCACAGCACGGCACTAGATCAGGATACAGGTTACAGGAACAGGGAACACTGGGAGCAGGAAACACTAGGGGACCATTTGCAAGACAAACTTGGAATACGACAACAAAGCTCAGGCGTGGGAGGATGGGGCTGAGATCTTCTTATAGCCCATGGTTCTCTGGGAGCAATTAGCTCAATCTCCAACATGTGTGCGCTCTGGCTTCTTAAGTCTGGACATAGCTCGTGAGCACTCCCTGGTGGTCACTGTGGAGCAGGACGGCCGTATGTGCAGACATCTCTTGAGAGAAGGGCGTCGACTGGATGGAAGTAGTTCATGGTCAGCGACCATGGACATTACAGGTTTGAACGCCAAGGTGTGGACTCCTGAGGCAGAATCCGCATTTATTAGTCTCAAGAAAGCCTTCACTTCAGCCTCGATCCTCCATCATCCTGACGTGTCTCGGCAGTTTTTATTGGCGGAAGACGCTTCATCTGTTGGTGCAGGTGCACTTCTGTTCCAGAGGAACTCCAAAGGGAAGGCAGTAGTATGTGGCTATTTCTCGAGACTTTTTTTCTTCTGCAGAGCGCAACTAGTCTATTGGGGATCGGGAGCTACTGGCCATCAAATTGGCTCTGGAGGAGTGGAGACATCTTCTAAGGGCGCAGCTCACCCCATCCTGATCCACACCGACCACAAGAACCTTACCTATCTCCAGTAGGTCCAACGGCTAAACCCCCGTCAAGCCAGGTGGTCGCTGTTCTTCCACCGTTTTCAATTTGTGCTCCACTGCCGTCCCACTGACAAGAATGTGAGGGCCGATGCCCCATCCAGGTCATTTGAGATGGATGACACGGTGGAGTCCCTCCAAAGTATCATAGACCCATCCTGCATCGTCACTGCCAATCCTTTTCAGGTAAGAGACATCCCTCCGGGGAGGACTTTTGTTCGGTTGGCAGACAGGAGAAGAATTTTCCGCTGGGGACACAGTTCTAAACTGGCTGGGCACACTGGTGTTCGTAAGACCCGAGACCAGATTACTCGTCTCTTCCGGTTGCCCACCCTACCCAAAGATGTTGTGGACTTTGTCTCTTCCTGCATGGTGTGTGCTTCTAACAAGGTTGCTCATCTCAAGCCTGCCAGCCTGCTCCAACCTCTGCCTGTACCCAGTGTCCCCTGGCAGCACATTGCGATGGACTTTGTCACAGTCCTTCCTCCCTCAGCAGGATGCAAAACTGTCTGGGTGGAGGTGGACCGGTTTTCTAAGATGGCACATTTTATCCCGCTGACCGCCTACCTTATGCTCCCCGACTGGCGAGTCTGTTCATTCAGCACATCTTCCACTTGCATGGCTTGCCCCTTCACATTCTTCACATTTACCTCAAAATTATGGAGAGCCCTCTGTAAACTCCTGGATGTGAAATTGGACTTTTCCTCAGCCTATCACCCCCAGTCCAATGGGCAAGTTGAGAGGATCAACCAGATTATGGAGAATTATCTCTGCCACTTCAGCTCCTTGCAGCATGATAACTGGGTACAGCTCCTTCCGTGGGCCGAGTTCTCATATAACAACCACACAAGTGAGTCCACCACTTCCACACCATTTTACATTGTGTACAGTGAACATCCCAGGGTCCCTCTTGCTGTGTCAACTACATCTCAGGTGCCCACTGCTGACTCTTCATTTGGGGACTTTCTGCAAATCTGGCAACGGACCCGGTCCTCTATTTTGCTGGCAGTCGATCGCATAAAGTGAAAAGCGGATGCAAAAAGAAGAGAGCCGCCTCAATATCTTCCAGGTACAAAAGTCTGGCTGTCCTCACAGAACATTCGTTTGAAGGTGCCTTCATACAAGTTTGCTCCCAGGTTCCTCGGACCTTTTGAGATTTTGCAACAGATAAACCCTGTCTCCTATAAGCTGCGGCTGCCTCCTACCCTCAGAATCCCCAACTCCTTTCATGTGTCCCTCCTGAAGCCTATGGTCCTGAACCGCTACAGTAAGGCCTCCAGTATCGCAGTTGCTCCCAGCGGTTCATCTGATGCAATGAGGTGAGGGAGATCCAGGACTGCAAAAGTGTAGGAGGAAGGACTATTTGGTGTAGGGCCGCCATCAGGGGGGTATTAGGGGTACTACTGTAGGGGGCCCGGCCAAACTTAATTGAAAGGGGGGCCCGGCAACTGCCGCGACTTGCCTTTGGTAGAAAAAAACAGGCCCCTGCAATGGGGCCTGTTTCTTTCATCAAAACAATGTCGTGAGCTGCGGGCCCCCCTCTCGTGAAACACCACCGTGAGCTGCGGGCCCCCCTCTCATCACCGCCGCGAAACACCGCCTGCTTGCGAATGACCGCAAGTGCACGCGCCCACGTGCGAACGACCAGGCGTGCCGTTGAGAGGGAGGCGGTGCGCCCGCAACACAAGATCTAGGGGGAAGGACAGCCACACTGGACAGCGGTGCAGTCTAGTTACCTGCTGGCCCGCTTCCGACTCGTCCTCCTCGTCCGCCTCCGACTCCGCCTCCTCGTCCTCCTCCGACTCCGCCTCCTCCTCGTCCGACTCCTCGTCCAACTCCGCCTCCTCCTTCTCCAGAGCGTGGATGCGTAAGGAGAGGGGGAGGAGTCTAGTTGTTGCGCGGCGGCAGTTCTACGATCCCCGCCATTTTCTGGAGCCTGGAGCCTGGAGGTGAAGGACGACATCTGGACCGAAGACATCGCCTGAAGAGGACTGGAGTGGGAGCAGCTCTTCTGACACAGTGAGTAAAGTGTCTCAAAGTGCTGTTTATGTATGGCCCTGTTCACACAGAGTATTTTGCAGGCCGAAAAAATCTGCCTCAAAATTCCTTAAAGAATTTTGAGGCAGATTTTGACCTGCCCACACTATCTTGCCGCGTTTTTTGCTGCGTTTTTTGCCCGCTGCGATTGAGGACAGCAGACAAAAAACGCAGCGAAAAATGCATTTTCTGCCTCCCATTGATTTCGATGGGAGGTCAGAGGCGGAACCGCGGCAAGAAAGGACGTGCTGCTTTTTCTTTTTTCCGCGACTGGCTCCTATTGATTTCAGATTAAATCAATGGGAGGCGGTTTTGGAAGTTGTTTGGTGCTGATTCTGACGCAGTGTCCGAGTCAATATCAAGGCCCAAAAACTCTGAGAAATGAGCCTTATTGTTAGGGCTTATTCAGACGAACGTGTAATACATCCGTGCAACGCGCGTGATTTTCACACGCCTCGCACGGACTTATGTTACTCTATGGGGTCGTGCAGACTGTCAGTGATTTTCACGCAGCGTGTGTCCGTGTGTCCGCTGCGTAAAACTCACGACATGTCCGATATTTGTGCATTGTTGAAGTCAATGGGTGTGTGAAACTCACGGCCAGCACTTCCGCAGCAGTATAAACTATGAATGAAAACAGAAAAGCACCACGTGCTACAAACATACAAACAGAGTGTCATAATGATGGCGGCTGCGCGAAAATCACGCAGCCGCGCATCATACGCTGCTGACACACGGAGCTGTTATGGACCTTTTGCATGCGCTAAACGCCACGTTTTTGCGCACACAAAAAGCACACGCTTGTGTGAATCCGGCCTTCGGGTAGGAACACACTAGGCATGAACACTGCAGATTTTATGCAACACATTTTATTGTGGAAAATCCGCAGCGTATTACAGTCGCAGCAGAGTGGATGAGATTTGAACAAATCTCATCCACACGCTGCAAAAAAAATGGACCTGCAGTGTGGCTTTTTAAGCCGCAGCATGTCAATTTATGCTGCAGAATCGCTGCTCCTCTGTTGCGGAAATGCTGCGGTTCTGCCGCAAAAATCACACATGAGAAAAAAAAAAGGTACTTTTTTACATTTATAAAAAAGTTTAGATTTGCCCCGGCCGTAGTCCTGGTGACGCGATCCTCTATTCTTAGCGCAGCCCCGCCTCCTGTCATGACGTTTCATCCCATGTGACTGCTGCAGCGGTCACATGGTCTACAGCGTCATCCCAGGAGGCGGGGCTACGCTAAGAAGAGAGAGATGCGTCATCTAAACTACGGACGGGGCAAGTCTAAACTTTTTTTCCCTGCAGGATTCCCGCAGCGGACATGCCTCACCAAACCTGCGCCACTATTTGGTGCGGTTTTGCTGGCAGAATTCCCTGCGGCTACCGGGGCGGATAAGCTGTGTAGTTTTACTCAGCATATCCGCCTAGTGTGTTCCTTATGATGTCGCTCCTGGAGCTGCTGCCGGTCTCTAAATAGGCAATTGGTCCAGTAGAATTTGGAATTATTTTTTTTTGTGAACCAGCTTAAAAAAACACAAAACTCCGCTCCGGGGTTCCGTCTGAGGTTTCTGTCGGGTGAACAACGCAACGGAAAGTGAAAGTGACAGCACAGCTTCCATTTCAGTCACCATTGATCTCAATGGTGACGGAAACATCGCTAATGGTTTCCGTTCGTCACCATTCCGGCAGGTTTTCGGACGGAATCAATAGCGTAGTCGACTGCGCTAATGGTGACGGAAACGGAAGCTGTCACTTTCACTTTCCGTTGCGGGGTTCACCCGACGGAAACCTCAGACCGAACCCCGGAACGGAAGCGAACGGTGATGTGAACAGGCCCTAACACAAAAGTTTTGTATTTTTTTAAGCTGGTTCACAAAAAAAAATAATTCCAAATTCTACTGGACCAACTGCCTATTTAGAGACCGGCAGCAGCTCCAGGAGCGACATCATAAGGGACACACTAGGCGGATATGCTGAGTAAAACTACACAGCTTATCTGCCGTCGGGAGCCGCAGGGAATTCCGCCAGCAAAACCGCACCAAATAGTGGCGCAGGTTTGGTGAGGCATGTCCGCTGCGGGAATCCTGCAGGGAAAAAAAAGTTTAGACTTGCCCCGGCCGTAGTTTAGGTGACGCATCCCTCTCTTCTGAACGTAGCCCCGCCTCCTGGGATGACGCTGTAGACAATGTGACTGCTGCAGCAGTCACATGGGATGAAACGTCATGACAGGAGGCCGGGCTGCGCTAAAAATAGAGGATCGCGTCACCAGGACTACGGCCGGGGCAAGTCTAAACTTTTTTATAAATTTAAAAAAGTGCCTTTTTTTTTTTCCTCATGTGTGCCTTTTTGCGGCAGAACCGCAGCATTTCCGCAACAGAGGAGCGGCGATTCCACAGAATACATTGACATGCTGCGGCTTAAAAAGCCAAAAGCCACACTGCAGGTCCATTTTTTTTGCAGTGTGTGGATGAGATTTGTTCATATCTCATCCACTCTGCTGCGACTGTAATACGCTGCGGATTTTCCACAATAAAATGTGTTGCATAAAATCCGCAGTGTTCATGCCTAGCGTGTTCCTACCCTAAGGCCGGATTCACACAAACGTGTGCTTTTTGTGTGCGCAAAAACGTGTCTTTTTTCGCATGCAAAAGGTCCATAACAGCTCCGTGTGTCAGCAGCGTATGATGCGCGGCTGCGTAATTTTCACGCAGCCGCCATCATTATGACACTCTGTTTGTATGTTTGTAGCACGTGGTGCTTTTCTGTTTTCATTCATAGTTTATACTGCTGCGGAAGTGCTGGGCGTGATTTTCACCCACCCATTGACTTCAATGGGTGCGTGATGCGCCAACAATGCACAAATATCGGACATGTCGTGAGTTTTACGCAGCGGACACACGGACACACGCTGCATGAAAATCACTGACAGTCTGAACGGCCCCGTAGAGTAACATAGGTTCGTGCGAGGCGCATGAAAATCACGCGCGTTGCACGGATGTATTACACGTTCGTCTGAATAAGCCCTAACAATAAGGCCCAGTTCACAGAGTTTTTGGGCCTTGATATTGACTCGGACACTGCATCAGAATCAGCACCAAAAAACTTCCAAAACCGCCTCCCATTGATTTCATCTGAAATCAATGGGAGCCAGTCGCGGAAAAAAGAAAAAGCAGCACGTCCTTTCTTGCCGCGGTTCTGCCTCTGACCTCCCATCGAAATCAATGGGAGGCAGAAAATGCATTTTTCCCTGCGTTTTTTGTCTGCTGTCCTCAATCGCCGTGGGCAAAAAACGCGGCAAGATAGTGTGGGCAGGTCAAAATCTGCCTCAAAATTCGGTGCGCGGTTCCAGGCGGTCGCAGGTGCGCATGCGCGGGAGTTTGCGGTTGCGCGCGATTGGTCGCACGGGCGGCAGTGTTTGACGGCCCCCATGACGACCCCCATGCTACCCAGGGCCGCCATCAGGGGGGGTATTATGGGTACTGATGTGAGAGGCCCGGCCAAACCTAATTGAAAGGGGGGCACGCAGCTCACGACATTCTTTTGGTGAAAAAAACGGGCCCCATTGCAGGGGCCTGTTTTTTTTCTACCAAAGGCAAGTCGCGGCAGTTGCCGGGCCCCCCTTTCAATTAGGTTTGGCCGGGCCTCTCACATCAGTACCCATAATACCCCCCCTGATGGCGGCCCTGGGTACCATGATATAGTGCTGGACGGAGTACCGTTAACAGGCGGTGCCACGGTAGGGGGGCCCAGAAAATTTAGCTGTAGGGGGCCCTGAAATTCCTGATGGCGGCCCTGATTTGGTGGACTGGACAGGGTTTGGTCCTGAGGAGAGGTCTTGGGAGCCGAAAGAGAACCTCAGTGCCGCTGCTCTCATTAAGACATTCCTCTCGCGCTCTGGCCCCAAGAAAAGGGGGCGTAAGAGGGGGGATACTGTAGCGTCCATGCCCACGACTTTACTCACCCCCTGACGGCTGCAGCCATGGATCTGTGAGCGCTGGCTCACATCTCCTTCCTAGCAGATGCCAGCGCTCACTTCAGCTCCGGTCCGCTGTGTCCCGTAGGTTGCACGCGCCCGTTCGTGCCAGGTCTTAAAGGGCCAGCGCGCGCACATTTGGAAATCATCATTATCAACTACACATGATTTCCTGGTCTATAAGAAGGGCCCTGATCCTTGCCTGAGCGTTGTTAGTTTATCGCATGTCAGTCTTGCAAATGGTCCCTTAGTGTTATCCCATCCCTGTTGTTACCCGTGCCCTGTTTCCTGTATCCCGTGCTGTGTTCTTGTTCCTGAGCCTGTAGTGTTGGAGTCATGTTTTCACTGCATCTGCTGTCATCTGCCACATCCTGTGTCATCTGCCACATCCAGTGTCATCTGCCACGTCCAGTGTCATCTGCCACGTCCAGTGTGATCCGTCACGTCTGGTCCCTGCTGTTATCTGCCAAGTCTGGCGTAACCTGCTGCACCCACCTTCATCCATGCCAAAGCCTCGGCTACTGTCTGAACTATTCAGGAACCCTAGTGTGGGACTTTGTATTACTGGGGTGCTCTGTTGTTTGGCCAGCTGGCTCCCCGCTACAGCGGTGTGGCCTAGTAGGTTCACATACCCACAGACAGTGACAGTGAGGAGTACAGTACATGTAGTATAGGTAGAGAGCAGTACAGTACATGTAGTATAGGTAGAGAGCGGTACAGTACATGTAGTACAGGTAGAGAGCAGTATAGTACAACCTGGGTAACCACTTCGATGAAGGCGGACATATAGCCTGTGTAGTCTGTTAAACTGCACAGTAGCCCAAAGAGGGGGGGGGGGCAAAGGCAGATTTAATATAAGTATTATACTTCTACCTGCTCATACTCTCCATGGGTCTCTTATAGATTAAGCTGTGTTCACATCTGCATTTGGGCTCCGTTCCGACTGAGCTTTCCGTCGGAACGGAGCCCTGACTGACACAAATGAAAACCATGGGCTCCGTTCCGACGGAAAAATTAGACGGAACGTCTGAACAGAGCCTTGACGCAGATGTGAACGCAGCCTTACACAGGCAGTGCATTGTTCCAGTCAGCCAATCATAAAGCCTCTATGATTGTCTGAACTACTGTATGATTGGCTGATAACTGGTGATACATCTATGTGTATCTAAACAGTCGACAGCCACAGATGGAGGAACAAGAGAAAGGAGTGTTGCAGCCTTCAGTACAGATAGTTAACCCTTTACTGCACTACCCTAGACCACCAGAGATGTTATAATTGCTCTTTCATAACTTCTTCACTGCCCTAAACCACCAGGAATGTTATTATTAACCCCTTCACTACCCTAGACCATCAGGGATGTTACCCATCACTGTAGCGGAAACTAAGGCTATCTTGCCATTATCCGTAGAGATAACAGAATTATTTTTTTTTAACAGTCAGAATTTATTTTAAATAGGAGAACATGTAAGTTGTGGGTATGGTGGCCTCTGCCCTTAAAGGGGTTATCTGAGGAGTAAAAAACTAAATAAAAAAAAAAAACAACAACTTTCTCAAGCGCGTGTATATCCTTATTCAATTACTTCCCATTAAAAAAATATATATTTCTGTGTTACTTACTGATCCACGTTGTAACACTGCAGGTGCGGGCACACTCCCCATTATTAGGCAGGACTTGTGGTTTCTGTGTGCGAAGTAAACTACAAAACCCGTTGCGCACTGCTATCCTCTTCCTGTCGTGTATACAGTCCGTAAATGCGGATCAAAGCACGGACCCATTTATTTCTATTGGCCACAGACACCTTCCCGTATATTTCCGAGAAGGTGTCTGGGCCTTAGAAATCATCCGTTAAAAATAGGACATGTCCTATTTTTTTATTGTACGGACCATGCTCCTATACTTATAATGGGGGCACGGCCCGCAAATGTGGGTGACTATCCACGGCCGGTCATGCCCGTAATTACGGACCGTGATTACGACCACGGTCGTGTGCATGGGGCATAAGTGATAAATTTCTAGTTTTAATCAAATAGGCAATAATTTTATTGTGCTGAGATAACCCCTTTAAATTACTGATAACCTCATAGAAGATATTTCCCAGTATGAATATGATTTTGGAAGGAGAACAAACTGGCGTAAGCAGGGGCGTAGCTAAAGGCTCATGGGCCCCGATGCAAAAGTTCTTATTGGGCCCCCACCCCCGCAAACTTCTCATGGCCGACGGTCCGCAGCTTTCAGCTGCATCGCTGGGTCTCCTAAGTGACCCAACAATGCAGCACTAGCAGCCAGGGGCGTCACTAAGGACTTAAAGAGGCTCTGTCACCAGATTATAAGTGCCCTATCTCCTACATAATCTGATAGATAACAGCACAGCAGTGGTTTTTATTTTGAAAAACGATCATTTTTGAGCAAGTTATGAGCTAGTTTAGATTTATGTTAATGGCTCTCAATGGACAACTGGGCGTGTTTTTACTTTTTACCAACTGGGTGTTGTACAGAGGAGTGTATGAGGCTGACCAATCAGTGACTAATCAGTGTCCTACACTTCTCATTGTTCCAGCCCAGCATGATCCACAGCACAGTGTGATTGTGCAGTGAAAGAAGTAAACACGCCCAGTTGCTTAAAACACAATACACGCCCAGTTGGAAATAAGAGAAAACACGCCCAGTTGTCCATTAGAAAGGCTCATTTGCATAAATATAAAATTGCTCATAACTTAGCCAAAAATGATCGTTTTTCAAAAAAACAAAACGTTACTGTTATCTACATTGCAGCGCCGATCACATGCAATAGGAGATAGGGATTTGATAATCTGGTGACAGAGCCTCTTTAAAATGTCAGGGGAAATAGCCCCAATACATATACCCCCCCAAAAAACAATGTGTGCGTGTGTGTGTGTGTGTGTGTGTGTGTGTGTGTGTGTGTGTGTGTAGGAGACAGCATATCTATAGCACTACGACCCTATCAACTATGGATAGGATTAGATACAGTGGGCCAGCAGACAGTATCACACATGATAGGATTAGATACAGTGGCTCAGCAGATAGTATCACACATGATAGGATTAGATACAGCGGCTCAGCAGACAGTTTCACACATGATGGGATTAGATACACAGCTCAGAAGCCCGTATCACACATGACTGGATTAGATATAGGGCCCGGCAGACAGTACCACACATGATCGGATTAGATACATTCGGTCAGCAGACAGTATCACACATGATAGGATTAGATAGACATAGGGCCCAGCTCGCTGACATTGCGGCTCCAGCGCTGGACCCAGGAAAGGTAAGAATAATAATTTTGCTTCTTTATGCGTTACTAATTATTTTTGTGTGTTTGTGTTTTTTTTACAAGTTCGGTTGTTGGACTACTTCGGATACTTCAATGACAGCGTTTTTTTATTCTCAATAAAATGGTTAATGAGGGTTGTGTTTTTTTATTTCAATAAAATATTTTTTCTATGTCCTTGTATTTTTTTAAACTTTATTATTACCGCCTTAGTAATGGCCGCTGGCTGATTGACAACATCCATTACTAAGGTGGGGCTTAATGTTAGCAGGTGCAGAGGCTAACACTAACCCCCATTATTACCCTGGTACCCACAGCCACCAGGGGAACTGGGAAGAGCCGGGTACAAACCAGTACACGACCATCTGTAATGACGGCCAGTTACTGGGGCTGCCGCAGGCTGGTAGTATTGGGCTGAAGAAGGCCAAAAACAGTGGCCCTTCCCACCCTGGTAATGCTAGGCTGCTGCTGCGGTGTTGTATCTGTCTGGTTATGAAAATTGGGGGGGGACCCCACATTGTTCTTTCCAATTATTTTTTATTTTATTTTTTTTAAATGAATTGGGGTCCCCCCATTTTTCATAACCAGCCAGATACAATAAAGCAGCAGTAGCCTAGCATTACCAGGGTGGGAGGGCCACTTTTTCTGGCCTTTCCCTGCCTGATAGTACCAGCCTGCGGCCGCCCCGGTGGCCGACCATCACTACAGATAGTCAGGTATTGGATCGTACCCGGCTCTTCCCAGCACCCCTGGTGGCGGTGGGTACCGGGGTAATAGTGGGGGTTAGTGTTAGCCTCTTAGCAATGGATGCTGTCAATCAGCCGGCGGCCATTACTAAGGCGGTAGTAATATAGTTTAAAAACAAACACAAAGACATAGAAAAAATATTTTATTGAAATAAAAAAAAAAACACAACCCTCATTAACCATTTTATTGATAATAAAAAAAAAAGCAGTCATCGGAGTAGTCCTGGAATCCGACGTAGTCCAAAGACCGAACCTGTAAGAAAACACACAAAAAAACTATTAGTAACACATGTGTTAGGCTTAGATACAGGGCCCATTTGTGATACTGTCTGTGGGACCCTGTATCAGCCTACCACAAGGTAGGCTTAGATACAGGGTCCAGCAGACAGTAATCTTATACAGTATAAGATTACTGTGTGCTGGGGCCCTGTATCTAATCCTACCGTGTAGTAGGCTTATATACAGGGCCCATCAGACAAAATCACACATGGGCCATGTATCTAAGCCTACCATGTTATTGGCTTAGATACAGGGCCCATCAGTCAGCATCACACAATCTGTGATCCTGTCTCATGGGCCCTCTAAGCCTGCCACATCGTAGCTCGCTACGTAACTCGTACGAGTGCTGTGGCCCCTTCAAAACAGCTGATTGGCCTGACTCTATCCGGGATTACGATGTTGTGTGCGGCGCATAGCGTTGTGAAGTCATGCGCTGCGCACAGCACTGTGACGTCAGGACCTCCGGAATCAGGAACCAGGAAGGTAAGTACTGTCAGTTACCATAGTAACAGGGGCCCGCGGCCCGAGTTACTATAGTAACTTTTTATTGATGTGGTGCGGGGGGCCGCGGGCCCCCTGGCTTCGGGGCCCGGTCGCAATTGCGACCGCTGCGACCCCTATAGCTACGCCACTGGGCATTGCTTTATTTGGAGATAAAAATCTCTATTTGGCTCTTTTTCTTTATTTTCTAGGACAGATTTTTATACATAAGTTTACAGGTAGATAAAATGACTGTGGTGGTAAGTATTTCATTTTTTTTTTTTTATGACATACAAGACATGTAACCTTGTGTATAGTATGTGGATCTCTGGATAAAGGTATGCTCAAGGTGACAGTATGAATTGAAGTAATGTTGTCTTTCCATGTATAGTTGCTATCATGTATATCTGCATAGCTGTTTTATGTGAGTCATTTACAAAATCCGCTTCTCAATTCTCCTGATGACAACATTGCCATTTAACAAGCAGTGGAAATTCAGCAGGTATTATGGCTGTATCTAACAATATATCTAACTCTACACAAAACTGAATATGTACACTGACCTACAATCTCATAGACAATAAATTAAGGGCCTTTTACACCGGCCGACACTCGGCCGGTGCAGCGAGCGCCAATCAACGAGACAGTTTGCTCCTGTCACACGGAGCTATGGATGGGGACGAGTGGTCGTTACTCCGATCGCTCGTCCCCATACATTATCATCATGTTGGCAGCGCGTCTCCCTTTTTTATACAGGGAGATGTGCTGCCGACTGATAATATTTTACTTTTTTAAAACGATACGACTAGCAGATGATCGAGAGTTTGCCCGTTCATCTACTGATCGCTGCCCTGTTTACACAGGGCAATTATCGGCAACACGCATTCTAGGAACGCTACCCGATAATCGCCCAGTGTAAAAGCCCCTTTAGACTTAAACTCTATTTACACATTACAATTTTTCAATCCCCTGATAGATAATTTGTGCTTTTAAAAATTACTATGATTACTACATCGGATGGACATTTTAATTGTTAAAAATATACATATGGTGCGATTTTTTTTTAATGCAAATGTAGTCATAGCGACAAAGTCCTGAATAGGAAAAGTTGGACAATATTTTAATTTAACATCTTCAAAACGGATAATGATGATTTTTGTGTAAGTACAACCAGTTTTAGGCAACAATAAAAAATAGTTTTATCATTTACTGTTGAACGTTTTGTACATCTAGATCGGGGAATTACTGTTAGCGTAGTATACATATTTACGGTAGAGATAAGCCAAATAACTCATGTGTATGGCCAGCTTTAGCAAGAGCATGGGTCTCTCTTTATCGTTTCTCCTAAATATTATAATTCTTCATACGCAAACCCCCTTCAATGTGTATTAATCATTTATGTTGACTACATTTTTATGGAGTCCCTTTTTTTTTTTTTACTTCCATTTCAACTAGAAAAAAAAAATCTGCAGTGAGACTTGTTTTTCAACTAAATGTGCTGTAAGCAATATTATCCAAGGCCATTGATCTGCTGTGGTGTGTAAATTATATTCTGACCGTTGAAACGCATCTTCCAGCATTTCATAAACTTTTCTCCTAAGATGTAGAGAAGGTTATTTTCCCCTCTCCTAGTTTCTCCATTTCACCCTGTTTTCCCAGTTTTAGCTCTAGATATCTTGACAAATGTTGCACCTTTCAGGAATGCAGTTGAAGGACACATGGTTTGTATTTTTTACTATCTTTGGTGTAAGTCTTTAGTATTTCTTGCTTTTCTTGGAATTCACATAGAATTCTTGGAATGGTTTCAGTCTCACATTTTATAGATTCTTCTTGGTTATTACTTACACAAATGTACAAGATAAAACACTAACTACTGAACTTCAGGAAAAAAAATCATTCTACAGACTCCTGATGGTTCCCCTACTACAGTGGGGTCCACGGCCTTAGCGTACTGTCACGAAGGGTCTGTGGACCCACTGGGCCTACCGCCTTGGTAGTAAGGCAGCTAGCCAACAGGGAGCAGGTGAGAGTCAATAGTTCAATAGGTACCTGTGGGAGCTCAGACAGCTGCAGGGCAGGCTCGGCTGGGACTAGGTAGCAGGCGGGCGTCAGGCGAGGTGAAGCAGGTCAGACGTGGATGCAGCACGGCACGACTTTGGCACAGCTCAGTGCTAGACCAGGAATGTATGGATTGCTAGGAACAGGAACTGGAATCAGGTATAGGTACAGGGGCAGGGACTGGAACAGGAAACACACTAGGAGGCCATCACATAGACAAACTAGGGAACACAACAATGCTCAGGCATAGAACTTGTGGGCTGGACGCCTCTTATAGTCCAGGGTACTCACGGGTCAAAGTTCATCCACGAGGTCCGGTGCGCGCGCTGCCCCTTTAAGAGCGGGCACGAGCGCGCGCACCCTACGGGATCCGGCTGAGGTGAGTGGACGCTAGCGCTTGCGTCTCCTGGAGGAGACTGTCAGCAGGATTGTATGGTGATGCTGGAGGAGACTGTCAGCAAGATTGGGTGGTGATGATGGAGGAGACTGTCAGCAGGATGGAGGGATAAAGACATTTAGCAGGAGAGGCATGTAAAATACGCAAAAAAAAAAGTGTGAAATACACGCCGTGTGAACCGGTCAACTGAAATTCCCTTCAACATTTATGGCAGCTGTGAGTCAGGTTGCTTTGCCTTGTTATATTACATGTCAAATTATTATTTAATTTTTAATACTTACCACCATGCGGAAGAAAAAAAAATACAGCAAAAAACTTAAAGAATATAATAGAAATAAGTAATTTAAAAAAAAAGGTTTAATTCGTGACACATTCCTTTTCATCACTTGTGCACTTATCCACATGCATTGTATGTCTATTTCTATGTAGCCACCGGGTTCTGCATGTAAATCTCATTATGGTAATGAATTGCACAGCCGGCCCGTCTGATTCGAGCTTTTCCATGAAGACACAGGAGGTATTCATTGCTATAAAATTGTGGAAAAGGGGTTAGCACCTTGGTATTCGGGAGGGATGCATTATTTAATAGCTGTACAAAGTGTGAGTAGCATGTTGTAACAAGTGGAGAACTTTTATCCTTGACAAATTAACCGTATCATCTGTTCCTTATGAGGAACTTCCCGCGGAGTTCTTTTAGCTTTCCACAACTGTCCGCTTGTGTGTGTGTCTGTAGACTTTGGCACAGCTCCGTGCTAGACCAGGAAGGTATGGATTGCTAGGAACAGGAACTGGAAACAAGTATAGGTACAGGGTGTCACGTAGGGTTCGTGGACCCACTGGGCCGTAACCCCCCCCCCAACAGCCCCCCTCCTTACGCCCCCCCCTGTATGAATGACACATGATGCAGCTGTACTGGGAAAGCCCTGAACGGTAAATCTCTCTAGTTGTGCTGAGACTGAGAGGTTCATTAGTCACATTCCCAAACAGTCTCAGTACAACTAGAGAGATTTACCGTTCAGGGTTCTGGGAAAGCTGGGTGACCACCATTAGCCCTCCTACTGGAGTGTGAGAGGTTCACTAGTCACATCCCCAAACACACTCCAGTAGGAGGGGTAATGGTGGTCACCCAGCTTTCCCAGACCCCTGAACGATAAATCTCTCTAGTTGTGCTGAGACTGAGAGGTTCATTAGTCACATCCCCAAACTGTCTCAGCACAACTAGAGAGATTTACCGTTCGGGGGTCTGGGAAAGCTGGGTGACAACCATTACCCCTCCTACTGGAGTGTGAGAGGTTTATTAGTCACATCCTCAAACGCACTCCAGTAGGAGGGGTAATGGTGGTCACCCAGCTTTCCCAGAAGCAGCTATAACCAGGAAAGTGCTGGATGGACAGGCTGAGGGTGCACAGGGTTATTGGTGATCCCCCTCTGTCATGTGATTGGACCTAGGTTACCGGTTCATCAGATGGGGTTCATGTGACTATAAATCTGTCCATAACAAGAGACAGTGCACTCAGGACAAGCCCTGCCCTCATGCCGTAGTTGTGTGGTTCTGTCTGCAGTCATGGGTCATCTCAGGACAGATGGGGTGTCCGGATTGGAGATACAGCACCGCACCTGTCCTTAGGTTGTGTCTGGTATTGCATTTCACCTCCATTGAAGTGAATAGGACAGAGCTGTAATACCACACACGACCTGAGGACAGGTGCAGCGCCATGTTTTCCTGGACGAACCCTGTAAGACTTTTCCTGTGTGTGTGTGTGTGGCAGAGCGGAGTGTGCACGGGCGTCGCTGATACTTCATAGCCGCTTATCAGCTGTTTTGAAGAATCAGCGGCGAGCACCCCCCCCCCCACACACACACACAAATCCCCCAAACACGCAAAATCAAGTGTAATCAAGCATCTTTTATAATGTGGTTTTTGGCACGTAAAATGTGCAAAAAAAAAAAGTGTCAAATACACGGTGTGTGAACCAGTCAATTGAAAAGTCATTCACTTCACTTTCATCATTCTAAGGGTATGTTCACATGCAGTGTTTTCAGCTGAAAAATCGGAAGCAGAACGCCTACAAGCATCTGCCCATTGGTTTCAATGGGAAATACGGCGTTCTGTTCCGGCACGTAAAAAGACGCCCACCAAGATAAAGTGCACATCACTTCTTGAGACGTTTTTGGAGCCGTTTTTAATTGACTTTATAGAAAAACAGCTCCAAAAACGGCCGTAAAAAACGAGAGTTTGATTAAAAAATGGCTGAAAATCAGGAGCAGTTTTCCCTTTGTTTAGGAAGCGTGTGAACATACCCTTAGCCTTTTGGTGTGTCCTATAACTTCTGCCAGATGCAGAATCACACCCAAAATGGCTGCCTGACACTGCTTAGCAATTTGAAGACACCTTTTCCTGGCTTGTAGGAGGGGGGGTGAGATTCCCTCCCACATTTACGGCAGCTGTGAGTCAGGTTGCTTTGCCTTATTCACCTTGCTGTAATTCTGGGAAGTGCTCCCCCTGGTGGCCAACATAGGAAAAGATGTCAAATTATTATTTAATTTTTAATACTTTCCACCATATGGAAGAAAAAAAAATACAGCAAAAAACGTAAAAAATATAACAGCAATAAGTAACGACACTTAAAAAAAAAAAAAAGGTTTAATTCGCGACACATTCCCTTTAACACCCGTGATGGACACTATGAGTATCTAATAATGCATTTCGGCATGTGTAATGCTCCCGCGGTTTTCCAGGAGTTTGTGAATGACATTTTCCGTGACCTCCTCCATGTTTGTGTTGTAGTCTACATTGATGACATCTTGATATTCTCCCCAGATCCTATGACGCACCAGAGACATGTCCGTCAGGTTCTGCTATGGTTAAGGGAGAATCGTCTGTACGCCAAGTTGAAGAAGTGCGTATTTGACAAAGATGCTCTACACTTCCTGGGCTACATCGTCTCGAATCGTGGTATCGAGATGGATCCTGAAAAGGTAAAGTCTGTCCTGGAGTGGCCACGCCCTCAAGGCTTGAGGGCCATACAGCGCTTTTTGGGATTTGCTAATTTTTACAGATAGTTATAGCACAAAGAGACAAAAGAGCTTTTAACGCCAATGTATCAATATATAAAAAGTTATACATTTTATTTGGACAGACAACATATACATTAAAAATAATACAAAAAGTATGACTCTAGTAAAGTTACGGAGACCGCACTCACAGACTGCTACACACTATAATATGTGGGCAAGCAATACCCAACACTGTATGGACCACCCCACAGTTAAAGTCAAAGACAATGCATAGCATAGGGTTAAATGGTCAGATCAAGGGACTTACCCATGTGTGAGACAGAAGGTGAAAGAGTGTCTGCTCCGCCGTATACCCCGACGCGCGTTTCGCCACGAAAAGCTTCCTCAAGGGGATGTGTAACTGTGTATGTCCCACCACTACCCCTTTATAGTGTCCATGTCCATTGATTACAATTGTGCCCAGCGGCGCATGAACGCTGAAGCAGCCGGAAGTGAGGCAAGCCCCACATCCGGCTCAGGCACGGCAGCGCACATCCGGAATCCCGACGCGTGACAGGAGTTCCGGACATGCGCAATGCGCCCACGGAGACGGAGGGGGGATGCCCCGCACCCAGCCGCAGCGGACATGCGCACAGCACCGCCGAATCAAGGACAGTGGGAACTGTAACGGTATGTGTCCCCGGGCCGATAATCACAGACATTCACATGTCAGATGCATCGCCAATATGCATCCCAATACATCTAATTCCTGCATGACCCGACTCTCCAACTACATCCCATGATCTATTCCTATCCCCAATAGAAAAGGGGGACACTGGTTATTAAATATAATGATATGTAAGGTCATAGAGAGTCAATAAGAATTAATAGGATACAAGTTACTGTTGCTATAGATACTGTAATTTATAGACGTACATCATGCCCATTATATATTGCTTTGATCCCATAAATGCTGTGACAGTGAATACAAAATACAATATTACTCATATTTACAATAATATGAAACAAACAAATAACACACGCACAAAATAATAAATATGACTCCATATCAAGATGGAGATAAAGAGAAAAAAAGAGAATATATAATATAAACAAACAATATAGAATGAATAATTTATAAATATATATAATAAATGGATAAATAAAGTGCATATGTGACCTAATCTAGTAATATCTCATATAGAATAATATAATGTGAAAAAAGTAAAAAATATTAACAAATTAAAGTCATAAGTATAGAATATGATGAAAAACCATGAATGAGAATAAAAAATATAAAATATATATAGATACGGGACGGGCATAAGATACGTATATATGTCAACAGAGAGATCAACAGTTATATATCTATATACAATCGATGTTACGTCAGCCATATCCATAATTCCAAAGAGGTACATGTCAAGGGACCGATGTCATTGTCCCTATATAGAAGCATTATTGGCAATGCAGTTTTTCTAGGAGTGTTGTCCCACGAGGGTTCATAGGATTCAGGCCGATTCCAAAGGACACAATAGGGGACTTGGTCAGTTACTCGTCATATCTAGTGAAAAGACATATAAAATAGATGTAATTAAAAATACAAATAGAGACATACAAGGGTGGTAGGGACTGTGAGGTAAACCTATAGAAATGGAACAAAACTGAGATTCTCATTAAGTCCCCGTGGAGTCATGGATCCCAACATAACTATCCATTTGCTTTCCCTTTGCGCCAAAACCTTCTTCGCATTACCCCCCCTGATGCCGCAATGTATCCTATCAATACCTTTCACCAAAAAGGTTTTTGGATTGGAATCATAGTAAAGTTTAAAATGTCAGGGTATCGTTTTTAATTGTGTCAAATCGTCAACCGTGCGAGCGTTCACAATATCCCGCACATGCTCACGCAGTTCTCGGGAAGTTAGTCCAACGTATATCTTGGAACACCCACATGTGGCAAGATAGATAACGTAAGCGGTACTACACGAGATATAGTCCCGAATCTCAAAGTGATGTACTCCATCTGCTGACGAGAAGTCAGTTGCCCGACATATGTTGGCACAGGCTCTACATTTGCCACAGGGAAAACAGCCCTTTCTGGGTCCGCTTGAGCCAAAGAGCGCCGTCTGACGTGGGACATAGTGACTCTTCACCAATAGATCCCTCAAATTCCTAGCTCTTCTAGCTGTCATGAGGGGTCTGTCAGACAGATTTTGAGCTAATTGTGGTTCAGACATAAGAATGGGCCAGTGTCTCTCTAAGATGCCACGCATCTTATTCCACTGCCCATTATAGGTCGATATGAACCGTACCCCGGGTTCCTTATCCTGCTGCAGTTTTGATGTGAGGAGATCCCGGCGTGGCATTGTTTTTGCTCTCCTGTAGCCAGATTTTATAGCTCTCTTACTATAGCCTCGTTCCAAAAATCTCTCCCTTAAATCTGCGGATTGATGTTCAAACAGTGCATCAGAGGAACAGATCCGCCTCATCCTGAGAAATTGACCAACCGGGATGGCTTTAATCGTAGATGGAGTATGGGATGATGAGGCATGCAACAGCGAGTTAACCGATGTAGACTTGCGGAATACATCCATATGCAAGTAACCCTCACTATCCGAAAAAATTCGTATATCCAAAAATTCCACCTGTTGCCGGTGGTATTTGTATGTCAATTTGATGGGTTTTGGTTAAGCTGCTGCATGAATCCCATCAGGCCAGACTCCGATCCCTGCCATATGAAAAAAATGTCATCAATGTATCTCAGCCACATCTGCACCTGGTCGGCAGCGTGGGCGCCGTCCCCCAGGAAAACCTGTCTCTCCCACAATCCCAGAAACAGGTTCGCATAGGACGGCGCACACGCCGCCCCCATGGCAGTACCCTGTCTCTGCAAGTAGAAACAGTCCTTAAATACAAACAGATTGTGGCTGAGAATAAACTGTAATAATTCGAGAATAAATTCACATAGATGGCCATCCCGGTTGCCGGTCCCCAGGAAGAAGCGGACCGCCTCCAACCCATCCTGATGCCTGATGCTTGTATAAAGCGACTCTATGTCTGCAGTCACCAGATACATGTCTGTTTCAATTTGGATTCCACTGACCCTCCCAAGCACGTCCGTCGTGTCCCTGACATAGGACGGCAGATCATATACCAGTGGTTTCAAGTAATGATCAATGAATTTACATACTGGATCACACAATCCATCTATCCCGGACACGATCGGACGGCCCGGGGGGTCAATGGGATCCTTGTGAATCTTTGGGAGGAGGTATAGAGTTGCAATTCTTGGATCCTCAGTGATTAGTCCATCACGTATTTTTTTGGGGATAATGCCATCTTCAAAAGCCATGTCTACAATACTCATCAACTGCTGGGAAAAAAGGTTAATTGGATTCGAGGGTAGTTTCTCATAGGTCGCCTTGTCGCGCAGCTGCCTGAACGCCTCCTTCTCATATTTGGCGGTTGGCCAAACCACAACATTTCCCCCCTTGTCCGCAGCCTTAAAGACCACATCATCACAAGGCCTGAAGTTCCCTCAATGCCTTTCTTTGGGTGTGGGTGAAGTTGTCATTATTATTCCTAGTTGATAACTCCTTGAAATCTTCAGTGACCATTTTTGTGAAGATTTCAACCTGTGGGCATAAGAACAAGGGGGGAAATCTGGTGGATTTGGGTACAACGGCTGATGGAAATGTGCCCTGTCTTTCCACAGTCTGCTCCAGAAGGAGGTCTTCCAATGCTCGTAAGGCATCTCTCTCAGCCTGGCTGTTAAATTCATTGGGCCCCCTATTGTGTAGTTTTTTCAAGACTACCTTTCTTGAAAACAAATGTAAATCTTTCATTGAATTTGAAGGTGAAAAGGTAAGGCCCTTCCCCAATACCTCACACTGGGCATCAGAGAGAGCATGCGACGAAAGGTTTATTACCTCCAAGTTGTTTCTGGATTTTTTGTCCCGTTGGTGGTTAAAGGTATTCTTCCGCTTAGCTTGGCGATCAAACTGCCATCGTGGTCCTTGTGTGCTTTGGGTATTCTCAGGATCTCCCAGATTTCTAGTTATTCTAATTCTGGTAGGTTCCTCAGTAGAGGTACGAGAAGAGGCGGATGATGATCTCGAGTGGGAGACAAAGCTACCATTTCTAGGTCTACCTCGTTCTCTATGCCACTTATAGACCCTGTGTTGTTGGTAGTCTTGGACATCACGTTGAAATTTCCCAGCCTTAACTGAGCAAATCTCCTTCTCCCATTTTATGTACTCTTTGTCAACGTCATCCGACATTTTATTCAGTGCTACACTCGATAATTCTGATCTAAGTGTATTCTGAATCCCCTCTATTTCTTTTTCAATTTGTGCGATGTTGTTTTGATTGGAAAGAACTAGCAATTCCATAAATCCCCTAGAGCATTTGTCAGAAAGCTCTTCCCACTGTGTTTTAAAGCTGGCATCATTAATCTCAAATGAAGGGAAAACCTGTACTCGTAACCCCCGGGAAATAAGATTTTTGGACAGATATTTCTCAAGGAACGCCTTGTTCCACCAAATTTTTGTTCTTTGATGTAGTAAGGTTCTTAATTTTTTGTTACTCTCTCTACAATCACTACCAATCCCATCTAAAAACAAGCTAGAGACATCTTTAAAAATTTCCTCTAATTGCACGAGCCATGATTGCCCACGAACCCTAAAGTCCATTTGGTGTTGAGAGTCAGACGCTGTGAAAGACACAGAATGAATTAGAATAAATATATAGACTGCAAACAGGGTTGTGTTAATGGCTGGAGACTGCTTTAAAGCACCACTGTCCCCCCAAAAAATCATCTAGGCAGCTCCATACACAGATAGTTATAGCACAAAGAGACAAAAGAGCTTTTAACGCCAATGTATCAATATATAAAAAGTAATAAATTTTATTTGGACAGACAACATATACATTAAAAATAATACAAAAAGTATGACTCTAGTAAAGTTACGGAGACCGCACTCACAGACTGCTACACACTATAATATGTGGGCAAGCAATACCCAACACTGTATGGGCCACCCCACAGTTAAAGTCAAAGACAATGCATAGCATAGGGTTAAATGGTCAGATCAAGGGACTTACCCATGTGTCAGACAGAAGGTGAAAGAGTGTCTGCTCCGCCGTATACCCCGACGCGCGTTTCGCCACGAAAAGCTTCCTCAAGGGGATTTGTAACTGTGTATGTCCCACCACTACCCCTTTATAGTGTCCATGTCCATTGATTACAATTGTGCCCAGCGGCGCATGAACGCTGAAGCAGCCGGAAGCGAGGCAAGCCCCACATCCGGCTCAGGCACGGCAGCGCACATCCGGAATCCCGACGCGTGACGGGAGTTCCGGACATGCGCAATGCGCCCACGGAGACAGAGGGGGGATGCCCCGCACCCAGCCGCCGCAGCGGACATGCGCACAGCACCGCCGAATCAAGGACAGTGGGAACTGTAACGGTATGTGTCCCCGGGCCGATAATCACAGACATTCACATGTCAGATGCATCGCCAATATGCATCCCAATACATCTCATTCCTGTATGACCCGACTCTCCAACTACATCCCATGATCTATTCCTATCCCCAATAGAAAAGGGGGACACTGGTTATTAAATATAATGATATGTAAGGTTATAGAGAGTCAATAAGAATTAATAGGATACAAGTTACTGTTGCTATAGATACTGTAATTTATAGACGTACATCATGCCCATTATATATTGCTTTGATCCCATAAATGCTGTGACAGTGAATACAAAATACAATATTACTCATATTTACAATAATATGAAACAAACAAATAACACACGCACAAAATAATAAATATGACTCCATATCAAGATGGAGATAAAGAGAAAAAAAGAGAATGTATAATATAAACAAACAATATAGAATGAATAATTTATAAATATATATAATAAATGGATAAATAAAGTGCATATGTGACCTAATCTAGTAATATCTCATATAGAATAATATAATGTGAAAAAAGTAAAAAATATTAACAAATAAAAGTTATAAGTATAGAATATGATGAAAAACCGTGAATGAGAATAAAAAATATAAAATATATATAGATACGGGACGGGCATAAGATACGTATATATGTCAACAGAGAGATCAACAGTTATATATCTATATACAATCGATGTTACGTCAGCCATATTCATAATTCCAAAGAGGTACATGTCAAGGGACCGATGTCATTGTCCCTATATAGAAGCATTATTGGCAATGCAGTTTTTCTAGGAGTGTTGTCCCACGAGGGTTCATAGGATTCAGGCCGATTCCAAAGGACACAATAGGGGGCTTGGTCAGTTACTCGTCATATCTAGTGAAAAGACATATAAAATAGATGTAATTAAAAATACAAATAGAGACATACAAGGGTGGTAGGGACTGTGAGGTAAACCTATAGAAATGGAACAAAACTGAGATTCTCATTAAGTCCCCGTGGAGTCATGGATCCCAACATAACTATCCATTTGCTTTCCCTTTGCGCCAAAACCTTCTTCGCATTACGCCCCCCCTGATGCCGCAATGTATCCTATCAATACCTTTCACCAAAAAGGTTTTTGGATTGGAATCATGGTAAAGTTTAAAATGTCGGGGTATCGTTTTTAATTGTGTCAAATCGTCAACCGTGCGAGCGTTCACAATATCCCGCACATGCTCACGGGTGCGAATTCGCAGTTCTCGGGAAGTTAGTCCAACGTATATCTTGGAACACCCACATGTGGCAAGATAGATAACGTAAGCGGTACTACACGAGATATAGTCCCGAATCTCAAAGTGACGTACTCCATCTGCTGACGAGAAGTCAGTTGCCCGACATATGTTGGCACAGGCTCTACATTTGCCACAGGGAAAACAGCCCTTTCTGGGTCCGCTTGAGCCAAAGAGCGCCGTCTGACGTGGGACATAGTGACTCTTCACCAATAGATCCCTCAAATTCCTAGCTCTTCTAGCTGTCATGAGGGGTCTGTCAGACAGATTTTGAGCTAATTGTGGTTCAGACATAAGAATGGGCCAGTGTCTCTCTAAGATGCCACGCATCTTATTCCACTGCCCATTATAGGTCGATATGAACCATACCCCGGGTTCCTTATCCTGCTGCAGTTTTGATGTGAGGAGATCCTGGCATGGCGTTGTTTTTGCTCTCCTGTAGCCAGATTTTATAGCTCTCTTACTATAGCCTCGTTCCAAAAATCTCTCCCTTAAATCTGCGGATTG
This sequence comes from Rhinoderma darwinii, assembly GCF_050947455.1. Taxonomy (NCBI): domain Eukaryota; kingdom Metazoa; phylum Chordata; class Amphibia; order Anura; family Rhinodermatidae; genus Rhinoderma; species Rhinoderma darwinii. The sequence continues at coordinate 474,172,837 of NC_134687.1, read as the reverse complement.
ATGTTCAAACAGTGCATCAGAGGAACAGATCCGCCTCATCCTGAGAAATTGACCAACCGGGATGGCTTTAATCGTGGCAGGCAGTTTATTCCGAACTTCTCACTAACTTCTCCCATCTCTAACCTTACTAAAAAGGGTATGAAAGCCAAGGTGTGGACTCCCGAGGCAGAGTCCGCATTCAATAGCCTGAAGAGTGCCTTCACGTCAGCCTCTATCCTCCATCATCCGGATGTCTCTCTGCAGTTCTCATTGTAGGTGGACGCATCCTCTGTCAGTGCTAGTGCACTCCTGTTCCAGAGAGGTCCCAAGAGCAAGTCAATGGTATGTGGATACTTTGTGGATTGGGGATCGGGAGTTACTGGCCATCAAATTGGCTCTGGAGGAGTGGAGACATCTACTAGAGGGCGCAGCTCATCCAATCTTGATGTTTACAGACCACAAGAATCTGACCTACCTCCAGATGGCCCAACGGCTGAACCCTTGTCAGGCCAGGTGGTCACTGTTCTTTGCAAGGTTTCAGTTTGAGCTTCATTATCGCCTTGTCCAGGTCTTTCAAGACAGAAGACACCATTGAGAGTCCACAGAACATAACTGATCCATCTTGCAATGTCTCGGTCAATCCCCTGCAAATTGCGGACATTCCTCCAGGGAGGACTTTTGTGCGCCTGGCTGATCGTGGAAGAATCCTCCGCTGGGGACACTCCTCTAGACTGGCAGGTCACGCGGGGTTATGGAATACCCGGGATTTGATTGTTCGTCATGTCTGTTGGCCCACACTGCCCAAGGATATTGTGGACTTAGTTTCTTCCTGTGCCACTCACTCCAGACCTGCTGGTCTGCTCCAGCCATTGCCGGTGCCCAATGCTCCCTGGCAGCATATAGCGATGGACTTTATCATGGACCTGCCTCTCTCTGCTGGATGCAGTGCTGTCTGGGTGGTGGTGGACCGATTTTCGAAGATGGCCCACTTTGTTCCTCTGACCGGTCTTCCTTCTGCTCCTCAGTTGGCCAAGTTATTTATCCAACACATCTTCCGCCTGCACGGCTTGCCGCAGCATATTGTGTCTGATGGGGGGTTCAGTTTACCTCAAGGTTCTGGAGAGCCCTCTGCTGACTTCTTGGCGTGAAGTTGGAATTTTCCTCTGCCTAATGATCAGGTAGAGAGGATCAACCAGATTTTGGAGAACTACCTACGCTACTTCATCTCCAAGCAGAATGATGACTGGGTGCAGCTGCTCCCATGGGCGGAGTTCTCCTACAATATTCACACCAGCGAGTCTACTAGGAATACACCGTTCTGCATTGTCTACGGCCAGCACCCACGAATTCCTCTCCCAGTGCCTGATACTTCCGAGGTACCTGCAGCTGACTCCACGTCTAGAGACTTTTTGAAGATCTGGCAGCAGACTCGATCCTTCATCCTAATGGCAGTGGACCGCATGAAACGGAAGGCTGACACAAGGAGAAGAGAGCCTCCTCGCTTTCTTCCTAGCACTAAGATCTGGCTGTCGTTCAGGAATATCCGACTGAGGGTGCCGTCATGTAAATTTACCCCCAGGTTCCTCGGACCATTCGAGGTCCTGCAGCAGATCAACCCTGTCACCTACAAGCTTCGGCTGCCTCCTACCCTCAGGATTCCCAACTCCTTCCATGTCTCCCTCCTGAAACCAGTGATCCTGAACCGCTATTCCAAGACTCCCAGCCCTGCGGTTGCCTCCAACGGCCCTTCGGACATCTTTGAGGTAAAGGAGATCTTGGACACCAAGAGAGTGAGAGGAAAGACTTATTATTTGGTGGATTGGATGGGGTTTGGTCCTGAAGAGAGGTCCTGGGAGCCAGAGGAGAACCTCAATGCCCCTACTCTTCTGATGAAGTTTCTCTCTTGCTCTGGTTCCATGAAGAGGGGGCGTAAGAGGGGATACTGTAATGTCCGTGGCTGCGGGCTGTCAGCTCCAACCTCCCGCTGATAGCCGCAGCCACGATTCGGCAAGTGCTGGCACCCAGCCTCCTCCTCAGGAGACGCCAGTGCTCACAACCACTCACCGCGTGTGCACCGGACCTCGTGGATGAAATTTCACCCGTGAGTACCCTGGACTATAAGAGGGGTCCAGCCCCCTAGTTCTATGCCTGAGCGTTGTTGTGTTTCCTAGATTGTCTATGTGATGGCCTCCTAGTCCCTGTTCCAGTCCCTGCACCTGTACCTATACCTGTTTCCAGTTCCTGTTCCTAGCAATCCATACATTCCTGGTCTAGCACTGAGCTGTGCCAAAGTCGTGCCGTGCTGCATCCACGTCTGACCTGCTTCACCTCACCTGACGCCCGCCTGCTACCTAGTCCCAGCCAAGCCTGCCCTGCTGCTGTCTGAGCTGCCACAGGTACCTATTGAACTATAGACTCTCACCTGCTCCCTGTTGGCCAGCTGCCTTACCGCCAAGGCGGTACAGCCCACTGGGTCCACAGACCCTTTGTGACACATGTTTTTATGCACATTGCTTTGTGCACAGGGCACAGTCATGCTGGAAAAGAAAAGTATCTTCCCCAAACTGTTCCCACAAAGTTGGAAAAAAACAATTGTTCAAAATGTCTTGGTATGCTAAAGCATTAAGATTTCCCTTCACTGGAACTACAGTTAGGTCCAGAAGTTGGCGTCGGAAGAGAGAAGACACAGTCTCCAGGCGTCCGAGAAGGTACAGTTGACCCTACAGCAGCATCACAGTCTGCAGGTAAGCATAGTGAACTCCCCAGAGACTCTACCCTCTCGGACGCCTGGAGACGATGTGTCTTCTCTCTTCCAACGCGGCGGTGAAGGACCTGTGGGAGGAAGTGACATCACAGTGTGATCTTGAGAGATCACTCTGTGTGCAGTGAAAGAAGCAGGGCGGGAACGATGAGAAGTGTCTCTTGATGAGAAGTCTCTTTACAATGCCCAGTTGGTCAAAAGCGAAAACACGCCCAGTTGTCTATTAAGAAAGTCATTAGCATAAATCTAAACTAGGTCAAAATTGATTGTTTTTCAAAATAAAAACCACTGCTGTTATCTACATTACAGCACCGATCACATTATGTAGGAGATAGGGAACTTATAATCTGGTGACAGAGCCTCTTTAAGCAAGTGAAATGCATGCTCGATCGTGTTGAGATCTGGTGATTGCCTTGGCCATTGCAGAATATTCCACTTCTTTGCCTTAAAAAACTCCTGGGTTGCTTTTGCAGTATGTTATGGGTCATTGTCAATCTATACAGTGAAGCGACGTCCAGTCAACCTTGCTGCATTTGGTTGAATTTGAGCAGAAAGTATTTCCCTGAACACTTCAGAAGCACACAAGAGAATGGCGACAGCACACTGCGAACACTAAAGCCACCTAAGCCACTAAATATAAATAAATATGCATTACTGCTAAATCTACTTACAATAGGGAGGTTCTTAACGCACATTTTGATCAAATTGTGTGAGCCCACCTGCCACGACAAGGTGACCTCTATGAGGTGGGAACCTATGCTGCAAATACACCCAGAACGGGGACTAAACCTTCATATTATTGGGGATGGTAGGAACTAGCATTAAACTAATTAAAATCACTCAGGGCAGAATGAGAGGAGTGCAAGATCAAAAAATGAAGGTGGTCACTAACCCCACATATATGAATCACATAAACAATACAAAAGTTTGAACAGCACATTCCAACAAAATTAAACAAAACGTGTATACGTGCATGTATAGGTGCATGTGACTGCAAATTTATACAGCACACAAGAAAATGGCGACAGCACACTGCGAACACTAATGCCACCTAAGCCACTAAATATAAATAAATATGCAGGTTTAGTCCCAGTTCTGGGTGTATGTGCAGCGTAGGTTCCCACCTCATAGAGGTCGCCTTGTCGTGGCAGGTGGGGTCACACAATTTGTTCAAAACGTGCGCTAAGAACCTCCATATTGTAAGTAGATTTAGCAGTAGTGCATATTTATTTACTTTTAGTGGCTTAGGTGGCATTAGTGTTCACAGTGTGCTGTCGCCATTCTCTTGTGTGCTGTATAAATTTGCAGTCACAAGCATTATTGCACCTGCATACACGTTTTGTTTCATTTTGTTGGAATATGCTTGTAACGTCCATGGTCGCTGACCACGAACTCCTTCCATCCAGTTCACGGCCTTCTCTCCAGAGATGTCTGAACATATGGCCATCCTGTTCCATAGTGACCACCAGGGTGCGCTCACGAGCTCAGTCCAGACTTAAGAAGCCAAAGCGCACGCAGTTGGGAGATTGAGCCGATTGCTCCCAGAGCACCCTGGGCTATAAGAAGGCCCAGCCCCTTCCTCCCATGCCTGAGCGTCATTGTCATACCCAAAGTTTGACTATGCAAATAGTCTCCTAGTGTCTTCCAGTTCCCAGTGTTTCCCGTAACTGTATCCTGTATCTAATAATGCCCTTCGGCCTGTGTAATAGTCCCGCGGTCTTCCAGGAGTTTGTTAATTACATCTTCCGTGACCTCCTCTATGTTTGTGTTGTGGTCTATCTTGATGACATCTTGATTTCTTTCTCAAGATCATATGACTGGTCAGAGACATGTCCGTCAAGTTTTGCTGCAGTTAAGGGAGAATCGTCTGTACGCTAAGTTGGAGAAGTGCGTATTTGAGAGAGATGCTTTACCCTTGCTGGGCTACATCGTCTTGAATCGAGGTCTCGAGATGGATCCTGAAAAGGAAAAGTCCGTCCTGAAATGGCCACGCCCTCAAGGCTTGAGGGCCATACAGTGCTTTCTGGGATTGGCCAATTTTTACAGACAGTTCATCCCAAACTTCTCCTCACTGACATCTCCTATGTCTAATCTCACCAAGAAGGGCATGAACGCCAAGGTGTGGACTCCTGAGGCAGAGTCCGCATTCAATAGCCTGAAGAGTGCCTTCACGTCAGCCTCTATCCTTATCATCCAGATGTTTCTCTAGAGTGCTCGTTGGAGGTGGATGCCTCCTCTGTCTGTGCTGGTGCACTCCTGTACCAGAGAGAGTTTCCAAGGGCAAGTCAATGGTATGTGGATATTTCTCTAAGCTCTTCTCTTCCGCAGAATGCAACTACTCGATTGGGGATCGGGAGTTACTGGTCATCAAATTGGCTCTGGAGGAGTGGAAACATCTAGTAAAGGGCGCAGCTCATCCCATCCTAATTTTTACGGACCACAAGAAGCTCACGTATCTCCAGACGGCCCAACGGCTGAATCCTCGTCAGGCCAGGTGGTAGCTGTTCTTTACCAGGTTCCAGTTTGAGCTCCATTATCGCCCGGCTGACAAAAATGTGAGGGCCGATGCCTTGTCCAGGTCTTTAGAGACAAAAGACACCATGGAAATTCCACAGAACATTATTGATCCGTCTTGCATTGTCTCTGTCAACCCCCTGCAAGTTGGGGACATTCCTCCAGGGAGGACTTCTGTGCGCCTGGCTGACAGAGGGAGAATCCTCTGCTGGGGACACTCCTCTAGACTGGCAGGTCACGCGGGGACCCGTAAGATCCGAGATCTGATTTCCCGTCATTTCTGGTGGCCCACTCTGCCCATGGACATTATGGACTTTGTTTCTTCCTGCTCAGTGTGTCAACAAGGTCGCTCACTCTAGACCTGCTAGCCTGCTCCAGCCATTGCCTGCTCCCTGGCAGCATATACACTACCGTTCAAAAGTTTAGGGTCACTTAGAAATTTCCTTATTTTTGAAAGAAAAGCACCGTTTTTTTCAATGAAGATAACATTAAATTAATCGGAAATACACTCTATACATTGTTAATGTGCTAAATGACTATTCTAGCTGCAAACATCTGTTTTTTAATGCAATATCTACATAGGTGTATAGAGGCCCATTTCCAGCAACCATCACTCCAGTGTTCTAATGGTACATTGTGTTTGCTAACTGTGTTAGAAGGCTAATGGATGATTAGAAAACACTTGAAAACCCTTGTGCAATTATGTTAGCACCGCTGTAAACAGTTTTGCTGTTTAGAGGAGCTATAAAACGGACCTTCCTTTGAGCTAGTTGAGAATCTGGAGCATTACATTTGTGGGTTTGATTAAACTCTCAAAATGGCTAGAAAAAGAGAGCTTTCATGTGAAACACGACAGTCTATTCTTGTTCTTAGAAATGAAGGCTATTCCATGCGAGAAATTGCCAAGAAACTGAAGATTTCCTACAACGGTGTGTACTACTCCCTTCAGAGGACAGCACAAACAGGCTCTAACCAGAGTAGAAAGAGAAGTGGGAGGCCCCGCTGCACAACTGAGCAACAAGACAAGTACATTAGAGTCTCTAGTTTGAGAAATAGATGCCTCACATGTCCTCAGCTGGCAGCTTCATTAAATAGTACCCGCAAAACGCCAGTGTCAACGTCTACAGTGAAGAGGCAACTCCGGGATGCTGGCCTTCAGGGCAGAGCGGCAAAGAAAAAGCCATATCTGAGACTGGCTAATAAAAAGGAAAAGATTAATATGGGCAAAAACACACAGACATTGGAAAGAGGAAGATTGGAAAAAAGTGTTATGGACAGACGAATCGAAGTTTGAGGTGTTTGGATCACACAGAAGAACATTTGTGAGACGCAGAACAACTGAAAAGATCCTGGAAGAGTGCCTGATGCCATCTGTCAAGCATGGTGGAGGTAATGTGATGGTCTGAGGTTGCTTTGGTGCTGGTAAAGCGGGAGATTTGTACAAGGTAAAAGGGATTTTGAATAAGGAAGGCTATCACTCCATTTTGCAACGCCATGCCATACCCTATGGACAGCGCTTGATTGGAGCCAATTTCATCCTACAACAGGACAATGATCCAAAGCACACCTCCAAATTATGCAAGAACTATTTAGGGAAAAAGCAGGCAGCTGGTATTCTATCTGTAATGGAGTGGCCAGCGCAATCACCAGATCTCAACCCCATAGAGCTGTTGTGGGAGCAGCTTGACCGTATGGTACGCAAGAAGTGCCCATCAAGCCAATCGAACTTGTGGGAGGGGCTTCTGGAAGCATGGGGTGAAATTTATCCTGATTACCTCAGCAAATTAACAGCTAGAATGCCAAAGGTCTGCAATGCTGTAATTGCTGCAAATGAAGCATTCTTTGACGAAAACAAAGTTTGAAGGAGAAAATTATTATTTCAAATAAAAATCATTATTTCTAACCTTGTCAATGTCTTGACTATATTTTCTAGTCATTTTGCAACTCATTTGATAAATATAAGTGTGAGTTTTCATGGAAAACACAAAATTGTCTGGGTGACCGCAAACTTTTGAACGGTAGTGTAACTATGGACTTTATCACTGACCTGCCTCACTTTGCTGGATACAGTACTGTCTGGGTGGTGGTGGATCGATTTTCGAAGATGGCCCACTTTGTTCCTCTGACCGGTCTTCCTTCTGCTCCTCAACTGGCCAAGCTTTCCATCCAACACATCTTCCGCCTGCACGGCTTGCCGCAGCATATTATGTCTGATCGGGGGTTCAGTTCACCTCAAAGTTCTGGAAAGCCCTCTGCAGACTCCTAGGTGTAAAGTTGGACTTTTCCTTTGCCTACCTTCCTTAGTCCAATGGTCGGGTCGAGAAGATCAATCCGATCTTGGAGAACTACCTACGTCACTTCATCTCCAAGCAGCATGATGACTGGGTACAATAATCACACCAGCGAATCCACAAGAAATACACCGTTCTTTATTGTCTATGGCCAACACCCACAAATTCCTCTCCAAGTGCCTAATACGTCCTAGGTACCAGCAGCTGACACTGCTTTTAGGGACTTTCTGCAGATCTGGCAGCAGACTCGATCCTTCATCCTGCTAGCGGTCGACTGCATGAAAAGGAAGGCGGACACAAAGAGTGGAGAACCTCCTCAGTTTCTCCCTGCCACAAAGGTCTGGCTGTCCTCCAGGAATATTCGACTGAGGGTGCCATCGTACAAATTTGCTCCCAGGTTCCTCGGACCCTTCGAGATCCTACAGCAGATCAACCCTGTCGCCTACAAGCTTCAGCTAACTCCTACCCTTAAGATCCCCAACTCCTTCCATGTCTCCCTCCTGAAGCCCGTGGTTCTGAACCGCTTTACCAAGACTCCTAGCCCTGCGGTTGCCTCCAGCGGTCCTTCAGACACCTTCGAGGGTAAGGTGATCCTGGATATTAAAAAAGTAAGAGGAAGAACCCTTTATTTAGTAGATTGGAAGGGGTTTGGTTCAGAAGAGAATCTCAATGCTCCTACTCTTATTAAGAGGTTTTTCTCTCGTTCTGGTCCCAAGAGGAGGGGGCGTAAGAGGGGGGATACTGTAACGTCCGTGGTCGCTGAACACGAACTCCTTCAATCCAGTCGACGCCCTTCTCTCCAGAGATGTCTGAACATATGACCGTCCTGTTCCACAGTCACCACCAGGGTGCGCTCGCTAGCTCAGTCCAGACTTAAGAAGCCAAAGCGCACGCAGGTGGAAGATTTAGCTGATTGCTCCCAGAGCACCCTGGGCTATAAGAAGGGCGCAGCCCCTTCCTCCCATGCCTGAGTTTTGTTGTCATACCAAAAGTTTGTCTATGCAAGTGGTCTCCTAGTGTCTTCCAGTTCCCATTGTTTCCTGTACCTGTATCCTGTATCCCGTGCTATTCTGGTCAAGTGCCGTGCTGAGCTGTAGTCGTGCTGTGCTGCATACCACTCCTGTCCTGCTACACCATGCCTGATGTCTGCTTGCTGCCTGGTCCCAGCCGAGGCTGCCTTGCTACTGTCCGAGCTGCCACAGGTACCCTATACAAACTATAGACTATTACCTGTGCCCTGTTGGCCAGCTGCCATACCGCCAAGGAGTGGGTCCACAAACCCAATGTGACAGTGCTGTTCTAACTTTTGTGTTGTTTATATGAACACTTCAGAATACTTCCGGCTGCTTCTGTCTTCAGTCCCATCATTAATAAACACTAATTACCCAGTGCCTTTGGCAGCCATGCATGCCAATGCCATCACACTGCCTCCACCATGTTTTACACAGGATGTGGTGTGCTTTGGATCATGAGCCGTTCCAAGCCTTCTCCATACGTTCTTCCTCCCATCATTCTGGTACAGGTTGATCTTAGTGTTATCTGTACAAAGAATGCTGCTCCAGAACTGGGCTGGAGTCTAATCTGACTTTTCTATTTTTGAGGCTGATTCATTCTGTATTAGCTCTCATTTAGGGTATGTTCACACGGCCTATTTACGGACGTAATTCGGGCGTTTTTGCCCCAAATTACGTCCGAAAATAGCGCCTCCATAGCGCTGACAAACATCTGCCCATTGAAAGCAATGGGCAGACGTTTGTCTGTTCACGAGGCGTAATTTACGCGCCGCTGTCAAATGACGGCGCGTAAATAGACGCCCGCGTCAAAGAAGTGACCTGTCACTTCTTTGGGCGTAATTGGAGCCGTTATTCATTGACTCCAATGAATAGCAGTGCTAATTACGGCCGTAATGGACGCGGCGTTCAAGCGCCTGCACATGCCGTTACGGCTGAAATTACGGGGATGTTTTCAGGCTGAAACATCCCCGTAATTTCAGCAGTAACGGACGCCCTCGTGTGAACATACCCTAAGTCTTCTCTTTATGGTAGACTTAGATACTGATACACCTACTTCCAGGAGAGTGTTCTTCACTTGGGTAGGTGTTGTAAAGGGGTTTTTCTTCACCATGGTAAGGATTCTGTGATCATCCACCACTGGTGTCTTCCGTGGACGTCCATGCCTTTTGGAGTTCACGAGATCACCAGTAAACGCTTTTATTTATTTTTTAAGAATGTACCAAACTGTTGATTTGGCCACTCCTAACAGTTGTGCTCTGTCTCTGATGGATTTCTTCATTTTTTTAAGCATAATGATGGTGTTTCACTTGCATTGGGAGCTTCTTTGACCTAATGTTGTGGGTTCACAGCAACAGCTTCCAAATACCACACCTAGAATCAACTCCAGACCGTTTACCTGCCTAATTGATGATGGATTAACAAGGGAATAGCCCATGCAGACCATTAAATAGCTGTAAAGGATCTACGAGACACAGCTTCTGTGTCGACGCCCGTGGTTAATCAGTCTGCACCTGCTCCTAGGTCTGATAGAGTGACTCGATCTGCTACCACTCAGGCTGGTAGGCTCAGGAGTGGGAGAATCACAGCCTGGCCAGACAGTTCTAGCTCCCGACCTCGGTCTATTTATACCTTCATTTCCTGCTGGTCTTTGCCTGTGATTCTGTCCTGTTTCCTGGCTCTGCTGCTCCTGCTATTATTATTGACCTTGCTTCATTTTGACCCTGGCTTTACTGACTACGCTCCTGCTCTGCGTTTGGTACCTCGTACACTCCTGGTTTGACTTGGCTCGTTCACTATGCCTTTTGCTCACGGTGTTGCCGTGGGCAACTGCCCCATTTCCCTTAGCTTCTGTGTACCCTTGTCTGTTTGTCTGTCGTGCAAATATTGAGCGTAGGGACCGTCGCCCAGTTGTACACCATTGCCTAGGACTGGCTGTGAAAGTAGGCAAGGACTGAGTGGCGGGTAGATTAGGGCTCACCTGTCTGTCTCCCTACCCCGTCATTATAATAGCTTTTGAGATAATTGCCCAATTACCTTTGGTCCCTTGAAAAAGAGGCAGCTACATATTAAAGAGCTGTAATTCCTAAACCCTTCCTCAAATTAGGATGTGAATACCCTCAAATTAAAGCTGAGAGTCTGCACTTTAACCCCTTAATGGCCAGGCCATTTTGCGCGTTAATGACAAAGGATTATTTTTTGTTTTTTCACGGTCGCATTCCAAGAGTCGTAACTTTTTATTCCGTCGACATAGCCGTATAAGGGCTTGTTTTTTGCCGGACTAGTTGTATTTTGTAATTGCACCATTTTTAGAGGCTTATAATATATCGATTAACTTGTATTAACTTTATTTTAGGAGAGAATTGAAAATAAGCAGGTATTCCAGCATTGATTTTCACGTTATACATTTACGCCGTTTACTATGCAGCGTAAATAACATGTTAATTTTATTCTATGGGTCGGCACAATTAAGGGGATACCAAATATGTAAAAGTTTTATGTTTTCCTACGTTTGCGCAATAAAAACCCTTTTAGCAAAAAATTACTTCTTTTTGCATCGCCGCATTCCAAGAGCCGTAACTTTTATATTTTTCCGTCAATGTGGCCGTATGTGGGCTTGATTTTTGCGGGCCAAGGTGTAGTTTTCATTAGTACTATTTGGGGGTACATAGGACTTCTAGATTAACCTTTATTTATTTTTTTATGGGGGGAGTGGGAGAGAAGAAGAATTTTGCATTTTTTTGGACACTGTTCATCCGGTGGTTTAATTAACCCCTTAATGACCAGCTTATTTTAGACGTTCATGACCAGGCTTTTTGTTACGTTTTTCCATCGTCTCATTCAAAGAGCTATACACTTTTTATTTTTGCGTCGACATAGCTGTATAAGGTCTTGTTTTTTGCGGGACAAGTTGTAATTTTTAGCACCATTTTGGGGTACATAGAATTTATTGATTAACTTTTATTAACTTTTTTTGGGGGGGAAATAGAAAAAAACGAGCAATTTCGCCACAATTTTTTGCGTCCTAAATATACACCGTTTACCGTGTGGTATAAATAACATAATAACTTTATTCAGCGGGTTGTTGCGATTGCAACGATACCAATTTTGTATCGTTTTTGTATGTTTTACTACTTTTACACAGTGAAAACACTTTTTTTTCAAAATTATTTGTTTTTGTGTCTCCATATTTGAAGAGCCGTAGCGTTTTTATTTTTTCGCCGATGCAATTGTATGAGGGCTTTTTGTTTTTGCGGGACATCTTGTAGTTTTTATCGGTACCATTTTGGAGTAGATGCGACTTTTTGATCATTTTTTATCACATTTTTTTTAAGGCTGGATTCAAACAAACCAGCAATTTTTGCATGTTTTTTGATTTTATTTACCGTGCGGGTTAAATGATGTAATAAGTTTATAGTTGGGGTCGTTACAGACGCGGAAATACCAAATATGTGCAACTTTTTTACTTTATTTTGTTTGTTAATAATAAAGCAGTTTGTAAGGGGGAAAAAGTGGGTTTTTCATTTTTATTTTTTCAATTTTTATTAAACTTTTTTTTAAACTTTTTTACTAGTCCCACTAGGGGACTTCACTATGCGATAATCCGATCTCATCTATAATATACTGCAATACTTCTGTATTGCAGTGTATTATGCCTGTCTGTGTAAAACAGACAGGCATCTGCTAGGTCATGCCTCAGGCATGACCTAGCAGGCATTCACCACAGGCAGACGTGGGGGCCTTTATTAGGCCCCCGGCTGCCATCGGAGAAACAGACACTCGGCGATCTTATCGCCGGGTGTCAGTTGGATGAGAGGGAGCTCCCTCCCTCTCTCCAAAACCACTCAGATGCGGTGCACGCTATTCAGCACTGCATCTGAGGGGTTCAACGGGTGAGATCGATACTAATATCGATCTCACCCGGCAGAGCAGGGACGCCCCCAGCCCTCAGCTACCTCTGGTAGATGAGAGCAGGGAGATTTGACAGTTCCCTGCTCTGTTTACTTATTCCGTTAGTGACAGACGTAGAAGCACTATGGGACGCTCACTAACGGGTTAATGTGTTCATTTTATTGTTCGAGTCGTTCTGATCGTGGGGATACCATATATGTGTATGTGTTATTTGTTTTGACACTTTTACTAAATAAACCCTTTTTTTGGGTAGTTTTATTTTATTTTGACTAATTGTTTTTTATTTATTTTTTCACAAACTTTATTTAACTGCTTCACATTTTTTTTTTTGTCCCACCAGGAGAATTCACTATGCGATCTGCTGATCGCATATATAATGCTTTGGTATACTTAGTATACCAAAGCATTATTGCCTGTCAGTGTAAAACTGACAGGCAATCTATTAGGCCATGCCTCCAGCATGGCCTAAAAGGCATTTGCTGAAGGCAGGCCTGGGGGGGCCTTTGTTAGGCCCCCGGTTGCCATGGAAACCCGATGGCACCCTGCTATTTCTTTGCGTGAGCGCCGATGGGGTGACAGAGGGAGCTCCCTCCCTCTGTCAAACACATTAGATGTCGCGCTTCGATTCCAGCATTTGCGGCAGGAGCCAGGCTGTGTATAACTAAAATGCCAAAACTTCTGTCACTGTCCAAATAATTCTGGATCTAACTGTATGTGGACCTAGGCCAACCCCTGAAAAACAACCCCATAGCATTATCCCTCCTCCACCAAACTTTACAGTTGGCGCAATGCAGTCAGGCAACAATTTCCTGGCATTCGCCAAACCGAGACTCAACCATCAGACTGCCTGATAGAGAAGTGTTATTCGTCACTCCAAAGAACATGTTTCCACTGCTGCAGAATCCAGTGGCAGCGTGCTTTACATTGCTCCATCCGATGCTTGCCATTGTTCTTGATGTAAGTCTTGCATGTAGCTGTTCAGCCATGGAAATTTATGCCATGAAGCTCCTGGCACAGAGTTATTTTTGCTGATGTTAATGCCAGAGGAGGTTTGAAACTCTGCAGTTATTGAGCCGAGCGTTGGCGACTATTATGCACTATGCGCCTCAGCACTTTGTGGCTGAGTTTCTGTGGTTTCTAAAAACTCCCAATTTGTAATAATACCAGTCACAGTTGATCGTGGATTATCTAGGTAGGAAAAAATTTCACGAATTGACTTGTAACAGTGGCATTCTATTACAATACCACGTTTGAATTCAGTGATCTCTTTAGAACGACCTATTCTTTCCCAAACGTTTGTAAAGGCAACTGCACGGCTAGGTGCTGGATTTTATACACCTGTGGTAATGGGACTAAATGAAAAACCTGAATTTGATGAATGAGAGGTTTGTCCTAATACTTTTGTCCATATAGTGTATAGAGCTTCTGGCGCAGCAACTTTTCAATAGTGAAAAATGCACCAGATTCTCTGAAACTAGTCATCTTGTAATATAGAGGGTTACTGGGGTTGTTCTGCTTTAAGAAAGACAATAGCAAACCAAATGATTGTTACAGATGGATTTTATTAAACACAACTGATATTAGATCAAAGCATGGGATGTGAAATAAGTTTTTTTGCACTATTTCCCATGTGTCATAGTAATATCGTAAAGTTCTTAGTGATACCCAAACCACCAGCTGTTGGAATGACGATATTTCCACAAGGAATCTAGAATAAACAAGCAAAAAAGCGACCGTGCCATAGTGTACCGTAGGTAGGTAGTCAGGATGTAGTGTGAATATGATGTGCTCACATTAAGGTTGAGGAATGTTCTCCTATGGAGACAGCGAGTCTGGATTTCCCGTTCCTCTTATCCTGTGATACATTCTTCGAGTTATCCTCTATCTTAGTAGGATTCCCTTTTCCCGTTAGGACAAATGTTGTGGTGATGCTGGTTGGGCAGAGGAAGTTCGTCTGTTAAGCTACAGGCACCCATTGGTGGTAATAAACAGAGCCTCCTTCCTTTGAAAGATGTAATTCTTGCTATTTATTTAAGGTAGTAAAAACAACATGAAAAAACAATGATATAAAAAAAAAAAAAAAAAAAAGAGAGAGATCAACGTTTCGCAGGATATACCCGCTTTGTCAGGAGTTGCATATAGTTAAAATATGGCACTCTCTTCATCATGGTGGTGAAACAATGTTTATTGCGTCATCCTGGGTCAGGGATCATAGTGTAGATTTAGTACTAGAGTTTACTGTTTTGTTTTTTTATTGTATATTTGTTATTTTGTATTCTCTCTCTTTGTATTGTTATAATAAAACTAAGCTTGGAAGGCATAGGTAGACCATATCTTCAACGAGTTTTTAAACAATGATCTCTAGGTGTACCATACTATAGGCTGTCGGTGCATGTGTGGAGAGGGAAGTAACATTGGATTTTTAAATCCCCATTTAAAGGGATCCTGTCATCAACATCTTACCTGTCAAACTCGCCTGACCCCTCAATGGCCGCAGCTGTCCAGAGTTCATTCCTGTTCTCTTCTTTCCTGAAGTCCTCCTCTGTCAGTAAATGTAGTCGTTTAAACTTTTCCCGCCTTTTATGCTAATTAGTTTTTCCTCTGGGACTCAGCTTCTTAACCCCGCCCACCACCGGCACCTGTCCGGCCCTGACTGGCTAAGGAGCTGTCAATCAAAAAGAAGGAGGTGGAGTCCACTCTGAGATGCTGGAGGAATGACAATCTGACTCTTTTCAGATGAAGATTTGACTCTTTTCTGCTCATTTGCATACGGCGTGGGACCACTGAAAAACGGAATACTAAAGCTACAGAGCTTACTTAGAACATATTTATAGCTTAAATGACAATGATTTTTCACCCACTTTCACCAGGTATTGCTGGCTTTATAGCTAAAATGCTGGTGACAGGTTCCCTTTAAACTCCAATGATACGTCCCTCTCCACACATGCGCCGACAACCTATAATATCGTACAAGTGTACATGTGGTGGCACAGCGCTTCAGCATTACCACGCTCCGTCTGCTGCCTGCACCAGTATATTTAAAGGACTAGCTAGTCCCTCATTCCTTGTCCAGTTATAGCGCTACATGAACCCGCGTCCCATCATCCCGCTGACCTAGAAGACCAAATAACCTATATACAATGCAACTCAATACATGACATGAACAAATAAACACCTGAGCAGTCTCTCAGAAAAACATTCAGTTCTCTTAAAGTCCTTTTAAATGTCCCAATTGACCACACCAATATAACCCTCTATCAGAAAAAAAAATTGTTTTCATTGTGAATTCTGGGTGGATACACAGAACGTGGCTGCTGGAGAGGAACATTTGTAGGGGGATCTGGCAGTGGTTGGGGTGAGACAGAAGAGTAAGTTTCTCTCTCAAGGAGTTTCTTATAGTGTGGTCTAATGCGAAGCATCTCATCTGCCACGGCAGCTGCTCTCTCTAGTGGCAGGTTTTATTTTTTCCTAACTCATTTTTGGGTGATAAAAGATGGTGTTCATTGTAAAAGCAAAAAAACTTCCATCCAGCAGCAATAGGCCTGCATAATACTGTGTGCATACAGTATTTTTTTTTTAAAAACCTGCTGTGAAGGTGAGACCCCCAGATTGGGTTTACAGGGACTATGGAATAACCATATAATAGTCTGAAATTCTCACTGGCAGAAGGCCCCCCCATCTCAGGTGTTATTTTATATTGGGTGGTTGTGTAACGAAAGAACTCGTACCTTTAGGAGGGTTTTACATGGGGTTACAGACATCCCGGGTCGTTAGTGTGTTATGGCAGGGATTTTTCCCACCGGTATCAAGACAGACTATGAAGTCTGTCCGGTGAGGACTGTCATTGGGCCGCATCTGTTGCCTATGTGACGTTTAGGATAGTTTAAGGCCTTAACGACAGTCAGGGATTGGTGTAAGAGGTGTGGTCAGGTGACTAGTTAGTGTAGATATAAACCAGGAATATACAGTGGTCTTGGCAGACCATCTGGCATATTCCTGGAAGAAGTGTTCGCTGCCCCCCCCCCCCCCCTACCTCCACAATTACATGTTATTTATTGTATTTATTATCATGGCCTTTTGTTGAAAGGGGTAAGTCGCTCAGCATTATGAATGGACATATATATTATTTTAAGGATGGAGTTTATGGCTAAACCAGGTTAATAATTCAGGATGATAAAGTTAATGGTTTTTATTACACAATGTTTTATGGTAACTTTAATAAAAGGCCGTGGCCAGAATATTTTTTTATCACCACTCCAGTGTCGTGTCTATTTATTTATGTCTTAAAGTTCTGTTAATGGTCTTGTTTAGTTATAGTACATTAGTATGTTTTGTAATCCCATTGTGCAGAACCTTCACTAGACATTGGTTATGTCCTCAAATTAGGACACCAGGTTTATCACTTTACGGCTACCTTTTTCTCCAGAACAATGCACCATTTGACAAGAACCATCATGGCTCTAGTGATTAGGACTCAACCTCTTTTCAGTGGTAGAGACAGACTTTAGGTTTATACACAAAATATTTGTGGGATGGCATAGGCTGTGTGCAAATATAACTGTGACACCATGTAATTTGCAGCAGCTGCATTACACCAGAGTCCGCATGGTAGAATTCTAACAGCATTTCAGACATCTTGTAGAATTAAAGCCACAATACATTACGACATCTTGTTGGCAAGAGTATATAGTCAACTAACTCATTCAGACGGGGCCTTACACTAAACATACCTGTTCAACAGGATACTCACCTCTCTCTTGGTCCTAGGCCTCAAAAACATATTTAGAGTAAGTAGGAGACAGCTTTATTTTGCTCTATTTAAAAACAGCCTTGGACAGAAGGGAGGAGTGCACGACCAAGATGTAAGCAGTCATTCTTGATGGGCCACTGCCTAACAGGACTTTTCATGACTCTGCGGGAAGGGGGTGGAAATACTCAGGTCAGCGGAACTGGGTCTGGAATCCAGGCCACTTGGGAGGCACGCATAACATTTATCTTGGAGTCAAATCAACTACTGGCTACTTGTATTTATGTGCTGTAGTGGCTATTGCATTTTATGTCAAGTTCGTTTTGTCCCAAAAACTGTCCATTAACGCCTTCCAGTGGCGGATTAAGTAGACCATGGGCCCTGGGCTGTTACCCAAACTTGGGCCCCCCTTCCTCACCGCCGCCCTGCCGCGCCGTAACTATTTTTAACACTACCTTTTTGGGCAAGCATTAACAGTGTTACGATTTCCCTTGTCACACTGTGCAGGGACACAACCTCCTGACAAGGGGAATTGTCTATCAGTCCTGGACTGCAGAAATACTTTTTGTGAAATACAAGGATCCCTATAATAAAAATGTCAGGAGAGGTGACAGATTCTCTATAAATCTCACAGGTGACGACGTCTCAGATTCTAGTAGTTTTTTTCCTCTTTTCTTCTCCATCCGGTCCAGCGCTCATGACGACTTCTCCCGGCCATGACTCATTTCTGCAGAATTTGCCACTCAGACGTCTCCTCACTTTTCCAACATTTCCACACCTATAAACGAAAATAAACTTATCATGGTGCCACATACTGTGCCCCTAAATATACTAGCACCAAACACTGCGCGCCTGAATATAATAATACCACACACTGTAAAACACCACATACACACAGCCCCCTGTACATAGTGCCACACACAGCCCCCTGTACATATTACACACCCCCCATAGATATCGCCACACACAGCCCTCTGTACATAGTGCCACACACAGCCCCCTGTACATAGTGCTACACACAGCCACCTGTACATAGTGACACACATAGCCCCTGTAGATATTACACAACCCCATAGATATCGCCATACACAGCCCCCTCTATATATCACACATCCCCCCCCGTAGAGAGCGTTACACACAGCCCCCTATAGATAGTGCCATACAGCCCCCCTGTAGAGAGCGCCACACAGCCCTCCCTCTCTTGTAAATAGCACCAAAAAGCCCCCCCTATAAAGAGTGCCACACACATATCACTGTGGATAGCACTACACAGCCCCCCCCCTTGTATATAGTGCCACACAGCGCTCCCCCTTGTATATAGTGCCACACAGCGCTCCCCCTTGTATATAGTGCCACACAGCGCTCCCCCTTGTATATAGTGCCACGCAGCGCTCCCCCTTGTATATAGTGACACAGGGTTATGTACACATTTAAAAACTTTATATTATATATCTATATATATATATATATATATATATATATATATATATATATATATATATATTAGTATGTGTGTGTATCAGTGTGATTGATTGATTTTATTAAAAAATATTTTCACTTTTTGAGATACAGCTGCTTTGTATCCTGTATCCGTCAGGTCAGCAGGACTGACGGGATCAGTGTAACGGGCCCTGCGCTAAATTATAATCTTAAATGTATAGATTTGAGGTGGATCCTGCGTGTCACTGATCCTGTCAGAAACAAAGCACCTGTATCTCAAAAAGTAAAAATATTTTTTAATAAAATCAATCAATCACACTGATACACACACATACTAATATATATATATATATTAGTATGTGTGTGTATCAGTGTGATTGATTGATTTTATTAAAAAATATTTTTACTTTTTGAGATACAGGTGCTTTGTTTCTGACAGGATCAGTGACACGCAGGATCCACCTCAAATCTATCACATCTAAGATTATAATTTAGCGCAGGGCCCGTTTCACTGATCCCGTCAGTCCTGCTGACCTGACGGATACAGGATACAAAGCAGCTGTATCTCAAAAAGTGAAAATATTTTTTAATAAAACGTAATTACAAAGTTGCACCGAACACACATTTTTATTAAAAAAAAATAAAACCGACGTGATTTTTGCGACGTTTTTTTCCGTAGACAATGCAGGTTTCGTTTTTTATCGTTTTTATACACACCTTTTTTGCAATTTTAGAATTTTTATTCATAGTTTGAAAATAATAGTAAAAAAAATAAGCTTTTTTACGTTTCAGCTATTTTTTTTTTTTGTAATATAGTTTTACCCTAAAATAGACCTTTTATTTGTAATCGTCATTGTTTACCGTAAATTTTTATATATTACATGTCTATATTAGGGTAATTGGGTCAGCGCTGGCGTTACAACAATGATTGGCGGGGGGGGGGGGTTTGGGGTGGGTATTTTATGTGTATTTATTATTTAATTTTTTTTTGCACTTTACTTTACAATTTTTTTATTACTGTGGTCTGATCCTCAAAGGTCAAAAAAGACCTTTGGGGAACTTTATATATATTTTTTCTTTTACACCATGTTTTTCCACTGTAACTGGGGCTGCACAGCAGCCCCAGTTACAGGGGAAATCAGCCCTCTCATAGTGACGATTGTCACTAATAGGGCTCTGCTGGGTCTAGTTAGACCCAGCAACAGTCTGCCACTAACGGCACCTGGCGATCATGTGACCAGTCACATGATCACCGGGAGGAATAGAGACAGCGCCGCTGCTGCTGTCTCTATTCCTGTACACAGCGCGCATTCAGCGCTGTGTACAAGTCATCAGAGAAGACAGAAGCAGTGAAAGCTGCTTCTATCCTCTCCTCAGGGTCCCCGGCAGTCACTGACAGCCGGAGACCCGACATTCAGCTGCCCGATCGCGCGGGCAGCAAGTTAAAACCCGAGCCGTAGAAAGTCTATGGCTCGGGTTTTAACGACCCGTTCCTGACCGCTGGCCGTAAAAATACAGCCAGCGGTCGGGAACCAGTTGGGCAGGAGGTTAAGCCAACTAACCTCAGCACCGGTGACCGACCGACTGCCCGCCCGGCTCTTCTCTTGCTGCTTTGGAGTAACAGAACAGCCGTCCGTCGCTGTTCTGTTACTCAATGGCGGCGGCCCGCACTTGTCAGGGAGGCGTGTCCTACCCCTTTCCCGGCCAATTCCCTGCTCCTCCTCCTCATCTTCGGCAGTTAGCAGCGCTAGCGCGCTGAATATATTTATAAGATGATGTGCGGTTCGGGCTGCCATGGGCCCCCTGGAAGCCTCGGGCCCCGGGCGGCCGCCCGAATCGGCCATATGATAATCCGCCACTGACGCCTTCCCGACATTTGACGTATCCATACGCCAAAGTCGGGTAGGGGAAGTATGGAACGGGCTCACGGAGTGAACCCGCTCCATACGATGCCGGTGTCGGCTGTATGTTACAGCCAACACTTCAGCATAACGAGTGGGATCGCACTCGAGCCTGATCCCGCTCGTTTAATTAGTTAAATGCCGCGGTCAATATTGACTGCAGCATTTAAATCATTAGAAAGAGGGGGCGACACCCCTATAACAGCTCATCGCGCACCCCGCAATGCAATCGCGGGGTGGCGATGGTTGCTATGGCTGCCTGGGGGGTTAATGAAGCCTCTGGCAGGGCTTATTAGAAGCCTGTCAAAATCACGATATACTGCAATACTGTCATGAACAAATACACAGTAAACAGTGAGGTCCCTGTTCTTCTCAAACATCTGTCCCTACCTACTTGTACGACCCGACCTAAACGACGGCGCACAACTGGGCGGCGTTCCCTATACTGGCAAACGGATAAGACAGACACATACAGTACAAAATAACAAAGGGTCACCTGGGAAGTACACGGAGGGAGAGGCAGGGCAATTGCGCCACAGACAAGTCTGGGCGCCAAAGGCGGAGTCAGGCCAGCAGGGTCAAACTAGTAGAGTGCAGAAAAACAAAAAGTCAGAAGGCAAAGAAAAGTCAGGAGTCCAGCCGAGGTCAGGTCACAAGAAGTCAAAATGCAAGTCGCTCAGGGGAGTCTGAAACAAGGGAAAGCACAAGGCAAGGAAACTCTAATTACAGACAAAGGCCAACTACCCCAGGCTGAACTAAGTAAGGAGAGGGCGGGAGCTCAGGAACATCAGCCAGGCTTTGATTGGCCTGACGCTCCTGAGCTCCTATTGGCTGCAGACTGCCTCTGTCAGCCAGGCCGGGCGACGCCCGAGCAAGTAACTCTTGATGTCCTGGAGACAGAGGGAACCGCAGGCAGAGAGTACATGACAAATACATTAGTATTGCAGTATATAGTGCACGCGATCTAACGATCGCTGGTTGAAGTCCCCTTGGGGGACTAATTTTAAAAAAAAGTAAAAATTACAAAAATAAAGTTTGTTTTTTTTATGTAAAAAATAAAATTCAAAATTAAAAAGGTCAAAAAAAAACAAAACTTTTCCCCCTAGAGCATAGTAAAAAAAATAAACATAATTGGTATCACCGCATCCGTAAAAGTCTGAACTATTACAATATATCATTATTTAACCCGCACGGTGAACGCTGTAAAAAAAAAAAAAAAATCGCTAGTTTTTGGTCACCTCATTGCTCCCAAAAAATGTAAGAAAAAGTGATCAAAATGTTGCGTGTATAAGCCCTCATACCACTTAATCGACGGAAAATTAAAAAAGTTGTGGTTCTCAGAATTTGGCAACACAAAATAAATGTTATTTTTTACACTTAGGTTTTTACATGTAAAAGTAGTAAAATATAGAAAAAACTATATATATTTGGTATCGTAATCGTATTAACCCGCAGAATAAAGTTAACATGTTATTTTAATTGCACAGTGAATTCCGTAAAAACGAAGCGCAAAAAACAATGGAGGAATTGCTTTTTATTTCATTTTCTACCCACAAATAATTTCCTGTTTCCTGGTACATTATATGGCACAATAAATGGGGCTACGAAAAACTACAACTCGTCCCGCAAAAATCAAGCCCTCATAGGACTATAATTGACAGAAAAATTTAAAAGTTATGGCTTTTGGAAGGTAGGGAGGAAAAAATGAAACTGAAAATCTGAAAAATGGCTGCGGCGGGAAGGGGTTAATGACGTAAAATTAAGCACTGGTTTTCTTTTCTTTAGTATTTTATGACATTGCAGAAGCATCAGAAATTCTTCTGTGTAAGCAGATTTCTATGTTGAGCATGTGGTAAGCTTCTTAACTGTACAAAATAAACAGAACTCGTTTTAGAAGTATAATGTGGCCGCAGGGCTGGTGTCAGCACCCGGCAAACCCGGACAAGTGCCGGGCCCACTCCACATGAGGGGGCCCACCCGGCCGCCGGGTGCTGACGCTGCCGTCGTTAAGGCATCACTGTCCATATATGGACAGTGATGTAAGAAGGAGTCCCAGGAAGAGCGCTAGCGGCTCTGCTCCGGGACTCCATCTCTGGGAAAGCCCCTGACATCGCTGTCCATATATGGACAGTGATGTCAGGAACAGAGCAGTGTCCCAGCCTGGCGTAGCTAGCAACTGCGACCGGGCCCCAAAAACCCTTGCCACACAGCGCTGACCACGCTGGTCCCGCTTCCAACTGAGCCTGCGTCCGCAGGACACAGATTCAGTTGGGTTGAATGCTGGCGTCTCGCACCAGCATTCACTGTGCCGTGAGCAGCTCGGCGCAGACAGGCGCGATGTAGTGAAGTCATTGCGCCTGTCTGCGACGAGTCACTCACAGGACAGTGCAGAGGAGGAAAAGGATCCTCCAAACATCGTGGGAACGGGGGTAGGTAAGAAATTATGTTATTATTTTTCTATTAGGTACATACGGGGGACATTATACTGTATGGGACAGCTATGGGGGGCATTATACTGCATGGGGCAGCTATGGGGGGCATTATATTGTATTGGGCAGCAATGGAGGGTATTAAACTGTATGTTGCAGCTATGGGGAGCATTATACTGTATGGGGGGCATTATACTGTATGGGGGAGCTATGGGGGCATTATACTGCATGGGGAATTATACTGTATGTGGCAGCTATGGGGAGCATTATACTGTATGGGGGCATTATACGGTAAGGGGAGCATTGTACTGTATGGGGTAGCTATGGGGGCATTTTACGGTATGGGGGGCATTGTACTGTATGGGGCAGCTATGGGGGAATTATACTGCATGGGGCATTATACTGTATGTGGCAGCTATGGGGAGCATTATACTGTATGGGGCATTATACTGTATGGGGCAGCTATGGGGGCATTGTACTGTATGGGTCAGCTATGGGGGCATTATACTGCGTGGGGCATTATACTGTATTATGCAGCTATGGGGAGCATAATACTGTATGGGGGCATTATACTGTGTGGGGCAGCTATGGGGCATTATACTGTGTGGTGCAGCTATGGGGGCATTATACTGTGTGGGGCAGCTATGGGGGCATTATACTGTGGGGGCAGCTATGGAGGGCATTATACTGTATGGGGGCATTATACTGTGTGGTGCAGCTATGGGGCATTATACTGTGTGGGGCAGCTATGGGGGCATTATACTGTGGGGGCAGCTATGGAGGGCATTATACTGTATGGGGGCATTATACTGTGTGTGGCAGCTATAGGGGCATTATACTGTGGGGGCAGGTATTGGGGCATTATACTGTGGGGGCAGCTATGGGGGGTATTATACTGTGTGGGGAAGCTACGGGGAGCATTATACTGTGGTGGTCAGCTATGGGGGCATTATACTGTGTGTGGAGCAGCTATGGGGGCATTATTATGTGTGGGGGCAGCTATGGGGGGCATTATACGGTGTGGTGGATTTATACTGTGGGAGCAGCTATGGGGGCATTATACTGTGGTGGTCAGCTATGGGGGCATTACACTATGTGGGGGGCAGCTATGGGGAGCCTTAAACTGTGGTGGTCAGCTATGGGGGTTCATTATACTGTGGGGGCATTCATGGGGTCTGTCGGGCAAGGCAGCTGGGCATAGGCATGCACAGGGGTCTGGTGGTGTTGGGGAGGGGCAGGGGGGCCATCGCTGAATTCTTGCAGCAGGGCCCACGAGACTTTAGCTACGCCACTCCCAGGCAGAGTGCTAGTAGTGCTCTGCCAGGGACTATGGCTCTGGGGTTGCCCCTGACAACATTGTATATGTACATATATATATATATATACATATATATATATATATATATATATATATATATATATATATATATATGGGCACTAAATTCATGGGGTTACAAACTGGGGGCCTAACTTCTATATACTTTTTCTAGGCAGAGACAAGGCAGCATAAAGTAAGTACAGTATACATAAAATAAGTTTAGTGTGTGGTTAACAGTCAGGTGGGGAATGCAGGCATGGAAAGTTGTATTTCCACTGGAGGTCTTCTTTAATGTCTGCTTTTACCATTGCACACACAAGTCTTTTAATCAGTAAGAATAAAAGGTTTATGAAAAAGATCAATGTAGCCCACTTGTTATTTTACAGATAAGAGCCAGTAGAAGTAGAGAGGCCAGTCCATCTCTAGTACAAGTACAAAAAAGCAGTTTTCTTATAATGCTCTGACGGTCAGCACTGCAAAACAATTCTTTTCTTTTGGAAGACACCTTTCCTTTTGATATCATGAAGTAGGCAAAGAACGTCACGAATTTTGCTTCAAAGGTTTGGCCAGTATCTGTGGTTCCACCATTAACAAAAAACCTACAACAGGATCCACTTCTAAGCCGTCTACTTTGAAGATGTACCATAGAGCAGCACCGTACATGCAGCATTATAATAAAAGTGTTTAATTATACTCTCAATAGTGAAAATATAATAATATCTCAATAAAAGCCCCAGGCCCACCAGTCTCCCGCCCGAACTTGGGTTTCACAGTGTCAGCCTCTCCTGGGGAATCAGCAGATTGTGCTGTGGATTCAGAGTGGATTTTACCCCATACATTAGAGGAGTGGAATCCAAGGTGAAAATCTACAACATAATTTACTCGCTCAAATGTGAAAATCCGCAGCATGAACTCAATTCCCCGACAATTTTTTCCGCTTCAAGTGGATGGGGTTTTCAAAACGCCATATTCATGTATTGTACTGTACTTTGCAGCTATGTCTGATGTCGAACCAAGGCAGATATCTGTGGAAAAGTTGATCTGTTGGGTTAATTTTTTTGGTCGTTGTGGGGTGCAATCTTGGGAAGTTGGTCACCTGGAAGCTCGCATTAGAGATCTGGAGGAGCAGAATGCAACACTGAGGAGGATAGACAATCTTGAGCTGAGCTTGCTGCTCACGGAGCATGCAGTTAGTGGGTTAGAACTGGAGGGTGAAGACATGGGTGAGCAGGATCAGGTACGTAGCTGGGTTAATGTAGTTAGGGGCAGTAGAAAGGGGTCAAAGAAAAGGAAGGCCGATCCGGTTTCTGACATTCCAAGCAAAATTGCCAAGTTGGGTGATGATGCGAGGGTGTCGGTCTCAGAAATGGCAGCCCTGGTGGATACTGATCTCCCTAACAGCCGGGAGAACAGCCCAGCTAGTAGTTGGCGGGATGGTAATGCAGGTAAGCCAAGACAATTGATAGTTGTAGGGGATTGTATAATCAGGAAGACGGATAGAATAATTTGTCGCCAAGACCGCCTCAACCGAATGGTTTGCTGTCTCCCTGGTGCCAGGGTTCGGCATGTGGTGGAACGGGTGGACAAATTGCTGGGAGGGGCTGGTGATGATCCAGCTGTTGTGGTCCATGTCGGTACCAACGACAGAATAAATGGTAGGTGGAGGAGCCTTAAGAATAATTTGAAAGAACTAGGCTACAAGCTGAAGGGAAGGACCTCCAAGGTTGTATTCTCAGGAATACTGCCTGTGCCATGCGCATCACAGGAAAGACAGCGGGAGTTCAGGGAGTTAAATGCATGGCTTAAGTCTTGGTGAAGAGGAGAAGGCTTTGGGTTCCTAGAGCACTGGGCTGACTTTTCATTGGGGTACAAACTGTATTCTGCAGATGATTTGCACCTAGATGGAAGGGGGTCCGCTGTGCTTGGGGAGAGAATTCTAGCTGGGGTGGCGGAGTTTTTAAAGTAGGGCTAAGGAGAGAGGCCAATGTAGAAAATAAAGGGGTAGTTAGGTTAGAGAGGTGTCAGACTATATTGGTGGGGGGAGAAACAGACGGTGGTTAGAGGACTAAGCAACAAGATAAGGAGATCCTTTCGTTACAAAACAGCAGTGAAAATAAAAAGGCCCAAATGTCAAATAATCACATTTCTGATACTGAAAGTGAAACATTTAAAGACAAGTTAAAGTGTATGTTCACAAATGCCAGAAGTCTAGCAAGCAAAATGGGGGAGCTGGAGGCCTTGATACTGGAAGAAGATATAGATATAGTTGGTGTTGCTGAGACATGGCTGGACTCTTCACATGATTGGGCTGTAAATCTACAGGGTTTTACACTGTTTCGGAAAGACAGGGCAAATAGGAAAGGTGGTGGTGTATGTCTGTATGTGAGAAGTGATATGAAGGTGAGTGTGAATGAGACATTAGAGGGTGAAGATTGTGAGGAGGTTCAAACCTTGTGGGTGGATTACAAAGGGAGGTAAACACTGAAAAAATTACTTTTGGTGTAATCTATAGACCCCCCAATATAACTGAAGAGATAGAAGGTCAAATATATAAACAGATGGAGCGGGCTGCACAGGCGGGTACTGTTGTGATAATGGGAGATTTTAATTACCGGGATATTAATTGGTGTCATGGTTCGGCTTCAACTGCAAAAGGGGAGACATTTCCTCAACCTGTTGCAGGAAAATTTTATGGGCCAGTTTGTGGAAGACCCGACTAGAGGTGAAGCTCTGTTGGATCTGGTCATTTCTAATAATGCAGATCTTGTTGGGAACGTCAATGTTTGTGAAAACCTCGGTAACAGTGATCACAATATAGTTACATTTCACCTTTACTGTAAAAAACAAACACAGGCTGGGAGGGCAAAAACACTTAATTTTAAGAAGGCCAATTTCCCCAGGATGAGGGCTGCAATTCAGGATATAGACTGGGAAGAACTAATGTTAAATAATGGGACAAATGATAAATGGGAGATTTTCAAATCTACTTTTGGTAATTATAGTGCAAAATTTATTCCTACAGGTAACAAGTATAAACGACTAAAATGAAACCCCACATGGCTTACACCTTCTGTGAAAGGGGCAATACATGACAAAAAAATGGCATTTGAAAAATACAAATCTGAGGGTACATCTGCAGCCTTTGTAAAATATAAAGAGCTTAATAAAATCTGTAAAAAGATAATAAAATGAGCAAAAATACAAAATGAAAGGCAGGTGGCCAAGGATAGTAAAACAAATCCTAAAAAATTCTTCAAGCATATAAATGCAAAAAAGCCAAGGTCTGAACATGTAGGACCCTTAGATAGTGGTAATGGGGAGTTGGTCACAGGGGATCAAGAGAAGGCAGAGTTACTAAATGGGTTCTTCCGCTCTGTATATACAACAGAAGAAGGAGCAGCCGATGTAGCCGCTGCTAGTGCTGTTAATATATCAGTTGATATACTGAATTAGATGAATGTAGATATGGTGCAAGCTAAATAAAATAAATGTACACAAGGCCCCGGGACCAGATGGGTTACACCCTAGAGTTCTTAAGGAGCTTAGTTCAGTTATTTCTGTCCCCCTCTTCATAATATTTAGAGAGTCTCTCATGACTGGTATAGTGCCAAGGGACTGGCGCAGGGCAAATGTGGTGCCTATTTTCAAAAAGGGCTCTAGGTCTTCACCGGGTAATTATAGACCAGTAAGCTTAACATCAATTGTGGGGAAAACGTTTGAGGGGCTATTGAGGGACTATATACAGAATTATGTGACAATAAATAGTATTATAAGTGACAGCCAGCACGGTTTTACAAAGGACAGAAGCTGTCAAACCAACCTGATTTGTTTTTATGAAGAGGTAAGAAGAAGCCTAGACAGAGGGGCCGCTGTGGATATAGGGTTTTTGGACTTTGCAAAGGCATTTGACACTGTCCCCCATAGACGTCTAATGGGTAAATTAAGGACTATAGGTTTAGAAAGTATAGTTTGTAATTGGATTGAGAATTGGCTCAAGGACCGTATCCAGAGAGTTGTGGTCAATGATTCCTACTCTGAATGGTCCCCAGTTATAAGTGGTGTACCCCAGGGTTCAGTGCTGGGACCACTATTATTCAACTTATTTATTAATGATATAGAGGATGGGATTAATAGCACTATTTCTATTTTTGCAGATGACACCAAGCTATGCAATATAGTTCAGACTATGGAAGATGTTTATGAATTGCTGGCAGATTTAAACAAACTAAGTGTTTGGGCGTCCACTTGGCAAATGAAGTTTAATGTAGATAAATGTAAAGTTATGCACCTGGGTACGAACAACCTGCATGCATCATATGTCCTAAGGGGAGCTACACTGGGGGAGTCACTTGTTTAGAAGGATCTGGGTGTACTTGTAAATCATAAACTAAATAACAGCATGCAGTGTCAATCAGCTGCTTCAAAGGCCAGCAAAATATTGTCGTGTATCAAAAGAGGCATGGACTCGCGGGACAGGGATGTAATATTACCACTTTACAAAGCATTAGTGAGGCCTCATCTAGAATATGCAGTCCAGTTCTGGGCTCCAGTTCATAGAAAGGATGCCCTAGAGTTGGAAAAAATACAAAGAAGAGCAACGAAGCTAATAAGGGGCATCGAGAATCTAAGTTATGAGGAAAGATTAAAAGAACTAAACCTATTTAGCCTTGAGAAAAGACGACTAAGGGGGGACATGATTAACTTATATAAATATATGAATGGCACATACAAAAAATATGGTGAAATCCTGTTCCATGTAAAACCCCCTCAAAAAACAAGGGGGCACTCACTCCGTCTGGAAAAAGAAAGGTTCAACCTGCAGAGGCGACAAGCCTTCTTTACTGTGAGAACGGTGAATTTATGGAATAGCCTACCGCAGGAGCTGGTCACAGCAGGGACAGTAGATGGCTTTAAAAAAGGCTTAGATAATTTCCTAGAACAAAAAAATATTAGCTCCTATGTGTAGAAATTTTTTACTTCCCCTTTCCCATCCCACTTCCCCTTTCCCATCCCTTGGTTGAACTTGATGGACATGTGTCTTTTTTCAACCGTACAAACTATGTAACTATGATCCCTTCTATATGATAAATAGGCCCAATACCATGGTATGAGAAACATCCCCATATCATGATTTTTGCACCACCAAGCTTTACGGTCTTCACAGTGTACTGTGGCTTGAATTCTGTGCTCGGGGGTCATCTGACATACTGTCTGCGGCCACTAGACCCAAAAAGAACAATTTTGCTTTTATCAGTCCACAAAATGTTCTGCCATTTCTCTTTGGGCAGTCAATGTTCTCCTTGGCAAATTTTAACCTATTCAGGACATGTCCTTTTTTCCACAGGATTTTGCGGGGAGTTCCTGCTGGTAACTTGGTTTCACTTAAGGACCTTTTACACTGGCCAACAATCGGCCTGTGCAGCGAACGCTGATCAACAAGACATCGTTGAGCGGCGCTCGTTTGCTCCTGTCACACGGAGCTATGTATAGGGACGAGCGGTCATAACTCCTGTTTATACAGGGAGACGTGCTGTCGACAGCAATAATATTTCACTTTTAAAACTATACGATCAGAAGATGTTCGAGCGTTTGCTCATTTATCTGCTGATCGCTGCCCTGTTTAAACAGGGCAATTATCGGCGAGCATTATACGAACACGATACTTGTGTAAAAGGGCCTTTAATCGTATTCTGATTGTAGCAATACTCACTGGTAACTTCAGATCTTCCTTGATATTTCTGGAGGTGATCATTGGCTGAACCTTTGCCATTTTGGCTATTCTTCGATCCATTCGAACAGTAGTTCCCCTCTTCCTACCGCATCTTTCAGGTTTTGGTTGCCCCTTAAATGCATTTGAGATCATTTTAGCTGAGCAGCCTATAATTTGCTGCACTTCTTTATATGTTTTTCCCTCTTTATTACAATTTTTAACCAAAGTACATTTTTCAATGTCTGGAACGACACATTTTCCCCAGTATTTCAGAAGGAAATGCACTATAACCAACATGTGCAACATGTTATATACATGATTTATATATATATATATATATATATATATATATATATATATATATATATATATATATAACACCTGTGTTCTGTAATATAATCAAAGTTTGGGGAGCAAAAAAATTAAACCTACAGGTAGAGCACATTCAATAATGAGTAATGTTTAATTTTTTATTACAATTTATTTTCATGCCAGGATTCAGTTAAGTGATGTCTCTTTATGTCCCGTTGAGCCATCGGTCATAAAAAGTTACTTAGGAGCAATTAGCCTAAGGCCGGATTCACACGAGCGTGTGCGTTTTGAGTGCGCAAAAAAGGCGGCATTTTGCGCGTCCAAAAGGTCCGCAAAACATCAACATGTGATGCGTGGCTGCGTGATTTTCGCGCAGCCGCTATCATTATGACACTGTTTTTATGTTTGTAAACAGAAAAGCACGTGGTGCTTTTCTGTTTGTCATTCATAGTTTTGACTACTGTAGCGCGCATTACGCGCGGCACACGGAAGTGCATCCGTGTGCGGTTTTCCTGCACCCATTGACTTCAATGGGTGCGTGCAGCGCGAAACATGGCCCAATATAGGACCAGTCGTGCGTTTCACGCAGCGGACATACGCTGCGTGAAAATCACGGACTGTCTGAACGGCCTCATTGACATAGGGAGTCCATGCGCGTAGCACGGACGTATTATGCGTTCGTCTGAATAAGCCCTAAGAGATATGCCGGTCTCTGAATGGGTTTGAAGTTTTGTAAGGAGCTGTAATTGGTGCTCATATAGAGATACATGGGGCCCGCTTACTGTACCTGGGATTTCTCCATCGCTTGCCATATGTACAGTGGCTTTCCTCCCTAAAAGCAGGGGATAATATCGCCATACATACGGCACCCAAAAGAGCCATTAGAAGTATACCTAAGTGGCTCTAATGAATGAGCAGTCATTTTGATATAGATACACAGACAAATTTCAGGAGGATCATTGTGTAAGTTATATAATGAACATAACCATCACATCATGCATAAAATCTTCCCATTCCCTCACAGCCAACATCTGGCCGCCCTAAAACTCCCTTGGAGAATTGTAACATAGGTTGTATTAGCTTTATTTTAAAACAGGGAATGCTGAAGCATTGGTGTTTACTGAGAACCAGAGTCTGAAGGTCTTGGAGAAAACCACAGTGCATATTAGTACTTCCAAAGTAAAAAGAAACCCTTTAATGACTAATGTAATCATTAGAATACTTAGCATTTACAGTCGTGTTTTTTATTTTCTACTGAATATAGTAGCCCAGATTTAGTGTTGCCTAAGGCTACATTCAGATGAGTGCGTAAAAAAAGCAGCGTTTTTTTAACAGTTCATGTCTGTGTGCCATCAGTGTGTGTTGCGTATTGGAATCAGTGTGCTTTGCGTGTGGCATGTGTTTTTTTTTACGTCCGTGTAACCAGTTTTTTTTCTCACTCTGCATTTCTATGGAACTGATGCGTGAAACACGAACAGCGCACGGATGTCGCCTGTGTGCTGTCCGTGGTTCTCACACACCCATTGTCTTAAATGGGCGACTAGGTGCGCAGAAACGCACCAATAAAGGAAATGCAGTGCGTTTTTACACAACGAACACTCGCGATTTGAAAACTCACGCATGTCTGAATGGCCTCATTGAAATGAATGGGTCTGTGTGCTGTGAGTTATTTCAATGCACAGCACACGGATGAGAATTAAGCTCGTCTGAATGAGCCCTAAGGCTCTGTGCACACTGCCGTCATGACTTCCATTCTTAAAGGAACAGTGTCATCACAATTTTTTTTTTAATATGTTAAAGATGTTAGTGCTTTATTAAAAACGTTTGGATTAATTTGTGTGTTTGTGTGTTACTTTTTCTTATTTTTACACTTTTTCTTCCCTATGGGGGCTGCCATTTTTTTTTTCCATTTCTGTATGTGTCGATTAACGACACATACAGACATGGAATACGGCAGCCACAGTCCCATAGGGACTGCGAACGGGTCCCGTCCCATCCACTTCTGTGTACGCCGTCTGTGTGGGAACTGCGCATGCGCCGCTCCCACACAGTCCAATTTGAAATGCGCGCCGTCCGGCGCCATTTTCCTGTGGACCGGAAGTCGCGGCCGGGCAGTAAGATTACTACTTCCGGTCGCGGCTTCCGGACTTGTGCACTTGGACCAGCGGCAGCAGACGGAGCGGACGGGCCGGAGGGAGCCGCGGTGGCAGGAGCAGGTAAGAGATTTCTATGTATGTTCGTGTTTGTGTGTGTTTACTACTGTATGTAAACCTACTACACTGTGTGTTAGCTCAAAAAATGGCGACACACAGTGTAGGAGGTTAGACCGTTCAAACCCCTCGTTTATCCCGGCACTAGCCAGGATAAAGGAGGGGGGGATTCTCAGAGCTCACTAGAGCGAGTGTTTTTTTCCCAATTTTGCAGCAAAAAGCAATGTGGTTGCTTTACCACATGCAATGCTGCAATTTTGGGAATAGCTCCATCTAGTGACCAGCAATGGGAAATATTATAAATTAGAATCTAATTTATAATATTTCCTGACTCGTGAAAAAAATAAAAAAAATTTGAACAATGTTTAATCACCTACACACTAAATGTTTAATTAAAAAAAAACAAAACATGTTTTGCTGGCAACACATTCCCTTTAAAGGGAAATTCTACTTCACAGCCAAATTTTTTTCATATAGTTCCAGTGCATCTAAAATAGTGTCAAATGGGTTTTCCAGTCAAAAAAAAACCCCTAAAAAAAAAAACTGCTCCAGCCAATACAGCCTTCAGTAAGGTAAACACAAACTAGCAGGAGATTTGTCCCCTTCCGGTCATTTGATGTACGTCATATTCAGGATCATATTATGTATCGCACGCTAATTGTGTGGGCTCAAAAACTGAGCCCGTGTTATCAGCAGCGAACGTTTAGGGTATGTTCACGCGCCCTATTTACGGACGTAATTCGGGCGTTTTACGCCTCGAATTACGTTTGAAAATACGGCTCCAAACTGCCGGCAAACATCTGCCCACTGAAATCAATGGGGTTACAATGTTCTGTGCACACAGGCTTTTTTTTTTTCACGCGCCGCTGTCTAAAGACGGCTCTAAAAAGACGCCCGCGTCAAAGAAGTGCATACTTCTTGGGACGTAATTGGAGCCATTTTTCATTGACTCCATTGAAAAACAGCTCCAATTACGTCCGTAATTGACGCCACGAAAAACGCGAGTATGAGCAATTACGTCTGAAAATCAGGAGCTGTTTTCGCCTGAAAACAGCTCCGTAATTTCAGGCGTATTGGACGCTGCCGTGTGAACATACCCTAACTCTATACTACAGCTGAAAAGCTACTTAAATAGCCGGTATCAGTGCTAGCTCCATTCCCGGCTGTGTGACCCTAAAGTTACCGCGATCAAAAGCGACTGCGGCCTCCAAGTGATTTGTACCCTATCTGCCCCCCGCGGTTGCCGATGGGTTACTGTGGCAACCCAAGGTCTAACAATGGCCTCCTGGTCTGCCATGTACAGAAGCCTTTTTTCCCTTATCAAGCTCTTTATTATGGAAAAAAAAAAAAAAGACAAAAATGTAAATAAATTATACATAACTGTTATTACCACATCCATAATGACCCGAACTATAAAAAATTATCCTGTTTTTTCATGGTGAACACCATAAAAAAAAAAACACGATGCCAGAATTGCTGTTTGTTTTGGTCACCCTGCCTCCCTAAAAAAAAAAAGAAGTTATATAAAAAGTCACATGTACCCCCCCCCCAAAAGAAAATCACAAATAAAAACTAGAACTCATCCCGCAAAAACAAACACTCACACATCTACGCTGGCAGAAAAATAAAGTTATGGCTCTCAGAATATGGCGACAAAAACAGTATTTTTTTTTAAAGCAGTTTTTATCTTTTAAAACTAATAAAACAAAACTATATAAATGTGGTATCGCAGTAATCGTACTAACCCGCAGAAAAAAGTTAACATGTCATTTATACTGCTTGGTGAACGCAGTATTAAAAATGAATAAAAACACACTTCCCAAAAAATTAAATAAAGATTCAAAGCGTGTTCCAAAAGTGGGATAAGAATGGACACCATTTATCAGTCCAATATCTGCCCCAAAAAACCTGGCCTGTGCATAAAGGATTGCTTCAAAGTATACCACACATCTAGAAAACTGGCATAGAAAAGTTGATATATTTGCCCCAAATGGTCACTGTTAAACAGAGGGTTCTTAATCATCCTAATTCACAAATTAATGCCTGAAAGCCAAGTCAGTAATAAGATAAATGAGCAATTTATAAAAAAGGAGAAAAGCTAATGTAACAAAATAAGTGTAGCGTCCATGGCCGTGGGCCGTCGGGTCTACTCACCTCCTGACGCCCACAGCCATGGATCTGTGAGCACTGGTCCCCATCTCCTTCCCAGGAGACACCAGTGCTCACTTCCGCTCCGGTCCGCTGTGTCCCGTAGGGTGGACGCGCACGCTCGTGCCCACACTTAAAGGGCCAGCGCGCGCACATGAAGAGAATCATCATCATCAACACACATGATTTCCTGGACTATAAGAAGGCCCCAGCCCTTCTGATCTTTGCCTGAGCATTGTTAGTAATTCCCAAGTTAGTAAGTTCCCTAGTCTTGCAAATGGTTCCTTAGTGTTTCCCGTTGCAGTTGTTACCCGTACCCAGTTACCTGTTCCAGTATCCCGTGCTGTGTTCTTGTTCCTGTGCCTACTAGCTGGAAATGTGTCTACTGCACCTGTGTCATCCGCCACGTCCTGTCATCTGCCACGTACAGAGGGATTGGCCACGTCTGGCGCAACCTGCGGCACCTGCTGTCATCCGCCACGTCTGGCGTTACCTGCTGCACCCATCTCCATCCGTGCCAGAGCTGCGGCCACTGTCTGGACTATTCAGGTACCCTTGTGCGGGACTTTTGTATTGCTGGGGCTCTCTGTTGTTTGGCCAGCAGCCTCCCTGCTATGGCAGCATGTCCTAGTGGGTCCACATACCTACTCACCGTGACAGTATGCTCAGGCCATGGACCCCGCTGGTCAACCTGAGACCTTGACGACACAAGCCGTGCTGGCCGAGATGCAAAACCACCAGTCACGGCAAGACCAACTCCTCCGGTCAGTGAACGCCATTGCCCATCAGCTGGTTGCTCCAACCACAGTCGTCACTGCACCCATTCCTGCTGTTCCTCCAGCTACACTTCCTGTCTGTACCAGTGCCGATCCCCTGTGCTTCTTGCCGCTACCTCCACACTATGGCGGAGACCCGAGGACCTGCAGGGGATTTATGAATTAGTGCCTGATGCACTTCAGACTACATGCCAAGTCCTTCTCTTTGGATGACGTCAGGATCGCCTTCATCATCTCTCTCCTTACTGGCAAAGCCCTGGCATGGGCAAATCCTCTGTGGGAACATCAGGGACCAGAGACTTGCAGTGCTTCTTACGGACCTTCCGCTCGATCTTTGAGGTACCTGGGAGAGTTTCTTCGCTGCTACTGCATCTCTGCTGATCCTACACCAGGGAGACCTCTCCATGGGCGAGTATGCCATTCAGTGCCGTATCCTGGCTGCTGAGTTAACCTGGAACAACAAGGCTTTGGTGGCCACATTCTGACAGGGACGGTCTTCGGGGTTTAAGGACGAGCTGGCCGCTCGCGATTTGCCATCTACCCTGGACGATCTTATCCTACTTGCCCCACGGGATGACATGAGGATCCGGGAGCGTTCCCAAGAGGTTCTCTGGGAGAGAGAACATCCTAGGCTAGATTCTACTTTCCAGCAATCCTTACTATCCTCCTCAGTCATCCCACCAGAAGATCCTATGCAGATGAACCATATCAAATTGTCTATCCAGGAGAAACAACGCAGACGCACTTCTGGACTTCGCCTGTATTGCGGCCTCGGAGGCCATATTGTGCATCTGTGTCCCCAGAGGCTAGAGAGACCCCATTGCCTAGGATTGGTTGGAAAGATAACCCTAGGTGGAACGGTACCTAGACAAATATAGAGAAAGAGACCTCCAGCTCACCTTATATGTATAGTTCAGATCATCTCGCACGGATCCTCGTGTCGGCACACGATAGGTAGACAGCAATAGAAACAAGGAGGATTTTGGATCCAGCGTAGATTAGTGAAATAAAATGGAACGATGTTCCAAGTTTAATTAGATTCGTAGATTAAAAAAGGAAAAAACCAGGATGGATGGTTGGGAGTGTGCAATCCTGGTAGTGTGAGGAAAAAAATCAATAGTGAATGAAGCCTACGCGTTTCAGACGCTACACGCGTCCTTAGTCATGGCTGATGCTGACCTTCTGGTTTGTTTGACTGAGATATATATCCCTGTTTACAGGTGTTGCTAGTAAATTTGATTGCCTTTCCCCTGAATCTCTGTTTCGTAGCCTAATGTTATTAGATTAATATACATATTTGACAACTAGATCACACATGTGAATTAGGGATAAGCCACAACATTAGGATTAGTTGAATTGTTAATTTTTGGAAACATAGTGTATCATGGCTTTAGTCGAAGTAATACAGATATATTTGGCTCTGATTTGTCAAGGGACATGACTTCCGGTTCACTGGGTGATTATTTGTGTTTGCGTTCCACAGTGCATAGTAACCCTGGAACGCACCCCGGAGACGCAGCAGCAGCTGGAAGCAAACGCCAAGCCGGAAGGTAAATTCAATGAGTAGACATGAAAGGGGAAGAATATGACTTAATATCTGTAATAATTGACTATAACAAGTGTGGTAAGGTGTGATATAATAGTATATTTGGGATTTGTGTATTGGAACGTAAAAATGCTTGTTTATGTGAAGGTTCCTTTGTAGGGGATGAGCTGGAGGCGTGTTAAATATCATTGTTAGATTGACAATCTCAGTTTAGTCGTAATAGTGTAATCAGAATATCTATTTTTTGTTTGGAAGGTCAGTAGATGATGTAGATACCACGTGAAAGGTAAAAGCTATCTTGAAATTTATAATTTTTAGAGAAAGAAAGGACAGATTATATATGCACAGTGATATGTATAGTTGGTTTGGTGACTTGTTTTAAAAAATGTAAAGATGCAAGAAATCTATAACATGCACGATACATTATTAAAAATAGTACGGACCTGGACATAAAGAATTGGTAGACTGAGTGTTTGAATTAACCAATGGAAAAACGAAAATTATTGTAATTGGTTACGTATTCGTGAGGTGACCATTATGTATCATGTTATTTGTGTAAGTACATAAGTTGTTATGTTATCATATAGATAATTCATAGTGATTGTAACGTCTGTATATCAAATGGTATATAGATGAAACCAGTGTGATACTATACATGAATGGAAAAATGGTTGGAAGTGGTTAGTTGAATGTTACGTTTG
This sequence comes from Rhinoderma darwinii, assembly GCF_050947455.1. NCBI lineage: Eukaryota > Metazoa > Chordata > Amphibia > Anura > Rhinodermatidae > Rhinoderma > Rhinoderma darwinii. The sequence continues at coordinate 474,135,132 of NC_134687.1, read as the reverse complement.
ACTTGGTAATGTATATAGAAGTCACACTAAAGATTATATCATGTATGTTAGTAATGAAGACTCAAATCATTTCTTATGTTAAGACCACTGGGGAAACGGGTATTTAACATGAAAATCCAATACGCTTCGCGTTGATGGATTTTGTGTTGTAGGTCTCCCCCTCTTTTGGGTAGATGTACTTTTTCGATGGCTTGGCATTGGAAGGATTTGGTTGCTCTATTGTGATGATATATAAAATGCTTGGCTGCATTGGAGGTATTAACGATATTCTGGTTGCGGATATAGCTTAAGTGCTCTAGTATTCTGATTTTGAATTTTCTGCTTGTACATCCAACATATTTTAGTTTACATTCTGTGCATTCGATAGTATAAATAACCGCAGTTGAATTACAGTTTATATAATTTTGCACTGTAAAAGTGGTTGTGTTGTCCGCATTGGTGAAAATTTTACTGGGGTGAGCATAAGAGCAGGTTTTGCATGGGTGGTGCCCGCATTTATAGAAGCCTTTACTTTCTAGCCAGGTCGTTTTTGTTTCATCTGATGAAAAAAATGAAGGAGAGAGGGAGCTACCGAGGGATGGAGCCTTACGTGCAACTATTCTGACACCTTCTTGGAGGATGGAACGTAGACTGTCATCATCAAGTAGAATTGGTAAGTATTTGTTTATTATATGTTTAATTTCAGAAAATTGGTTGCTTTGCTGTAATATCAGAGTTGGAACATGATGGTCAGGTTCTCTGGGTTTCTTGGATTCACACAGTAGACGATTTCTTTCTAATTTGGCTGTGATGGTATTAGCTCTATCAAGTGACCAATTTGAGTAGCCTCTGTTTTTTAATCTAGAATGTATTTGTTTTTGTTCAATATTAAATTGTATATCAGAACTACAATTTCTTCTCGCCCGATGCATTTCTCCTACAGGGATGTTTGTGATTGTTCTTTTCGAGTGGTTACTGTTTGCATGCAATATGGTGTTGGCGGAAGTCGGTTTCCGATGGGATTTGGATTCAATAATTTGGCCTTCTGATCCTTTTAGTTCTAGATCCAAAAACACAATATCAGTTTCGTTATGGCCATGAGTAAATTTTAGATTGTGAGCATTATCATTCATATAATCAAGGAATTTTGGGATGGTTGAGACATCTCCTGTCCAGATAAACAGTAAATCATCGATGTATCTTTTATACCATTCAATTTGGTGTCCATAAGGATTATTGGTGGAGAAGATGGTATGTTCCTCCCACCATGCCATCACTAGGTTGGCTATTGATGGGGAAAATTTAGCTCCCATGGAGACCCCGCTGAGTTGTAGGTAGAATTGTTTGTTGAATTGGAAATAATTATGAGTCATGAGGAACATCAGTACCTGCAAGATATATTTTTGAAAATTTTTGGTATATGGACTGTGAGTGGCTAGATGATATTCTAAAGCACTGTATGCTGTCTGGTGAGGAATCGAGGTATATAATGATACTACATCACAGGTGAGCCATGAGTATTCTTTTTTCCACGTTTTATGTTGAAACGAGCATAGGACGTCTCGTGTGTCTCTCAAGAATGCTGGGGTTTGCTGGGCTAGTGGCTGTAGTAGTGTATCCAGCCATTCAGATAATTTTTCTAAAATGGAGCCAATACCTGACACAATCGGACGCATAGGTGGAGGTTTTATCTGTTTATGAATTTTGGGGAGGGCATTTATTATAGGTATAATCGGCCGTTCGACGTAGATGTAATTTAATTCTTTCTGATTGATATGTCCATTGTTGTGACCTTCATCCAGCAGGTGTTTCAGTTTTGTTTGGATTTTTTCCGTGGGGTTATCGTTGAGTTTTCTATATGTCTGTTCGTCTGATAGAAGATTAAGTAATGACGCTTTATAGTCGGATTTATCCATGACAGCTATACCTCCTCCCTTGTCAGCCATTTTGATAGTGATTTGTTTATTTTTTTGAAGTGATTTCACTGCGTTTTTTAATCTCTGAGAAAGGTTGGATTTGTGTTTGGATTGGTTAACTTTGTTGGACAAGGTTAGGAGTTATTTTTCCACTGCTGTCTGAAAGGTGTTCATTGAATCAGTTCTTGATTGAACAGGATAATATTTTGTATTGGTTGTAGAGAAATTGCTTGATGTATTTACAGTATTGGTTGCTGGGTTAAAATTGTCTCTGAGAAGACTATCCAAACTAGCAATTGTTTGAAGTTCTTGAAAGGAAGAGAACGCTAGAGGTTGGTCACTAGTGGTTTGTGGTGGTATATCACATGAATGAATATTCTCCATTGAAATGTAACTTGAATTCATTGAGATATCTTCAACCGGATTGGTTTGTTCACTGTTTGAGGAATACGGTGTAAGGGTAGAAATCTCAGACAATGTTCTATGATATCTTGTGGTGGGACTTGATGATGAAGATGAGATGGTGTCTTGAGTTGTAGATTGTTGGTCAGAAGTGAGAAAATGTCGTTTGATGGTAAGATTTCTGACAAATTTGTTGACATCGAGGATAGTATGAAAGATGTCAAAATTATTATTTGGTGCAAAATTCAAGCCTAGCGATAACACTTCACTTTGTGCTGGCGTGAGTGTGATGGAAGATAAATTAACTACATTAGGATTTATAGCTGGTATTTCCGTGATCGGAGGTGACGGCTCTGGTTTTGTTCCAGTCTTTCTATGTTTCCTGCCGCCCCTCCTTCTTCGTTTTTTGAAAGCGTGTAGTTAGTGAAATCGGATCGATGGGCATGTTTGGAGCGAGTTCCATAGTTTTCATCTTCAGATAGTCCCTCCAGTGATTCAGGTTCGGTTGAGCTAAAGCTGACTCTATTGGATGTATCTCTTTGTCTGTTGTATTGTTGGAGACTTCGGTTTTTGAGAATAGGTTTTGGTCTTGTTCGATTTGAGTCTCTTCTATTCCAGTTGTATACTTGGTTATTTTTGTAGTCTCGCGTATCTCTGATGAACTTGGTTTTTTTAGAATCTGCCAGAGATCGGTCTAATTTATCTATGTATAATGAGGTACGAGTGTCGAACATTACAAGATCTGGTGAGCTGGGAAGGTCATCTATTTTAGTTTTAATTTCCAAAATTTTTTCTTCTAGTTCTGTTAGTTTGGCTTCCTCTTCTTTAGTAATAAGCTTCATCAATTTGATTGAGCATTCCGTAAGTGTTTGGTTCCATTCCTGGTTGAATGTTTCTGAGTAATTGAAGGTGGGTAGTTTTTTAATTCTTAGGCCTCTTGGGATCATGTCTTTCTCTATGTAATTTTTAAGAGTGGTTAGGTCCCACCATATTTTGGCTTGTTGAACCATAGATTTTTCCATTTCGTGAAACAAATTTTCCATATCATAGTTGTGCGTTGGTGCACTGCCATGGTTGCCGAAGACTTTGGCTGCCATTTGGGCTCTAGTTGATTGTGTAACGTTGGTCATGTTGAGGAAATTGATATGAAGTTTCGTTTATCCACAATTGTAGTTGTGGTGGTTGTCTCTTGTCACAGGTTACTGGTACAATTGTTAAAAACACGAAAAACAATAAGCAAATGCAGCCACTGAGGATATATACCAATCGAGTATAATGAATCTCTTATTTATACTTTTGCTTGTACATGGTAATATTTCATGATAAATTCCCTTTTGACACTATTCACACGGTAATTGGATGCGTTATTTGTAACAATAGCTTTTCAATCCTGGTAATATGGAGCATAAGGTAAGGCAGGCACGTGAGGCACAGACCGAGGGTGAATAGACAAATATAGAGAAAGAGACCTCCAGCTCACCTTATATGTATAGTTCAGATCATCTCGCACGGATCCTCGTGTCGGCACACGATAGGTAGACAGCAATAGAAACAAGGAGGATTTTGGATCCAGCGTAGATTAGTGAAATAAAATGGAACGATGTTCCAAGTTTAATTAGATTCGTAGATTAAAAAAGGAAAAAACCAGGATGGATGGTTGGGAGTGTGCAATCCTGGTAGTGTGAGGAAAAAACGGTACCTAATAAAGCATTCTGTTCCAGGCTGACTATTCCTGTGACCCTACTATCCGGCGAGAGGACGCATCAAGTTTCTGCCTATCTTAACTCTGGTTCTGCGGCAAACTTCATCCAAAAGGAGCTAGTGGATCATCTTCAGTTGCCAACAGTTCCCCTGGAGATACCTTTGGCTGTTGCCTCAGTGAATGGACTGATTCTGCCTGATCCCATCGTTTCTAAAACCAAGCCGTTGAAGCTCCAGGATGGAGTCCTTCATTCTGAACTAATTTCTTTCCCGGTTTTGCCCAAAGCCATCAATCCTGCATGCCCCAGTCCTGGACTGGAATTCTGGAGAGATTCTCCAATGGGGCTCCAAGTGCCTTGTTCGTTGTCTGTTGCAGATTCTTCCTGTCCAGCCTCCTCTGCCTCAGTCTTTGGCGGGACTGCCCTCCCAGTTCGCTCAGTTTGCAGAGGTCTTCAGCAAAAGGGAGGCTGAGATGCTGCCTCCACATCGGACTTATGACTGCCCTGTTGAACTGGTTCCTAATGCCTCTCTCCCCCGTGGCCGAGTATATCCTCTCTCCTTGCCAGAGTCTCTATCCAGGTCGGCCTAGATCAAGGAAAATTTGGAGAGGGGTTTCATATGAAAGTCTTGCTCCCCGGCCTTGGCTGGGTTCTTCTTCGTTAAAAAGAAGGATGGATCCCTTCGACCCTGCATTGACTACCGTGGTCTCAACCAGATCACGGTCAAGAACAAATACCCGTTGCCACTTATATCTGAACTGTTTGACCGTATACGAGGAGGCAGAATTTTTTCTAAACTAGTCTTGCGTGGGGCTTATAATTTGATCCGAATCCGTCAAGGTGACGAGTGGAAGACGGTGTTCAATACTCGAGACGGGCACTATGAATACCTGGTAATGCCATTTGGACTTTGTAACTCTCCCGCTGTCTTCCAGGAATTCATTAATGATATCTTCCGAGATCTCCTCTATGTCTGTGTTGTAGTTTATCTTGATGATATTTTGATTTTCTCCAAAGATCCTACGACTCATCGGAGGCATGTCCGTCAAGTTCTGCTACGATTAACGGAGAATCGTTTATACGCCAAGCTGGAGAAGTGCGTCTTTGAGAAGAGTTCTCTGACCTTCCTGGGCTACATCATTTTGGATCAAGGTCTCAAGATGGATCCTGAGAAAGTGAGAGCTGTCCTGGAGTGGCCACGCCTCAAGGTCTGAGGTCCATACAGCGTTTCCTGGGATTCGCCAATTTCTACCGGCAGTTTATCCCAAACTTCTCATCACTGACATTTCCCATTTCCACTCTTACCAAGAAGGGTAACGCCAAGGTGTGGACCCAGCGGCAGAGTCCGCATTTATTAGTCTCAAAAAAGCCTTCAATTCTGCCTCGATCCTCCATCATCCTGACGTATCTCGGCAGTTTTCTTTGGAGGTCGACGCCTCTTCTGTTGGTGCAGGTGCACTTCTGTTCCAGAGGAGCTTCAAAAGGAAAGGCAGTAGTATGTGGCTATTACTCGAGACTTTTCTTCTGCAGAGCGCAGTTACTCTATTGGGGATCGGGAGCTACTGGCCATCAAATTGGCTCTGGAGGAGTGGAGACATCTGCTGGAGGGCACAGCTCATCCTGATCTACACTGACCACAAGAACCTCACCTACCTTCAGTCCGCTCAACGACTAAATCCCCATCAAGCCAGGTGGTCGCTGTTCTTTACCCGTTTCCAATTTGTGCTCCACTACCATCCCGCTGACAAGAATGTGAGGGCCGATGCCCTGTCCAGGTCATTTGAGACGGATGACACGGTGGAGTCCATTCAAAGTATCATAGACCCATCCTGCATTGTCACTGCCAATCCTTTGCAGGTTAGAGACATCCCTCCGGGGAGGACTTTTGTTCGGTTGGCAGACAGGAGAAGAATTCTCCAATGGGGACACATTTCTAAACTGGCTGGGCACCCTGGTGTTCGTAAAACCCGAGACCTGATTGCTCGTCACTTCTGGTGGCCCAAGGATGTTGTGGACTTTGTCTCTTCTTGCACGGTGTGTGCTTCTAACAAGGTTACTCACTCCAAGCCTGCCGGCCTGCTTCAACCTCTGCCTGTACCCAATGCTCCCTGGCAGCACATTTCGATGGACTTTGTAACTGACCTTCCTCCCTCAGCAGGAGGCAACACTGTCTGGGTGGTGGTGGACCGGTTCTCGAAGATGGCACATTTTATCCCACTGACCGGCCTACCTTCTGCTCCTCGACTAGCGAGTCTCTTCATTCAGCAAATCTTCTGCTTGCATGGCTTGCCCCTTCACATTGGGTCCGATCAGGGGGTTGAGTTTACCTCAAAATTCTGGAGAGCTCTCTGTAAACTCCTGGATGTGAGATTGGACTTTTCCTCAGCCTATCACCCCCAGTCCAATGGGAAAGTCGAGAGGATCAACCAGATCATGGAGATTTATCTCCGTCACTTCATCTCCTTACAGCATGATAACTGGGTACAGCTTCTTCCATGGGCCGAGTCCTCGTACAACAACCACACAAGCGAGTCCACCACTTCCACTCCGTTTTACATTGTATACAGTCAACATCCTAGAGTCCCTCTTCCAGTGTCTACTACTTCTCAGATACCCGCTGCGGACTCTGCATTTGGGGACTTTCTGCACATCTGGCAACAGATCCGGTCCTATATTTTGCTGGCTGTCGATCGCATGAAGCAAAAGCCGGATACAAAGAGAAGAGGGCCGCCTCAGTATCTTCCAGGTACCAAAGTCTGGCTGTCCCCACGGAATATTCGTTTGAAGGTGCCTTCATACAGGTTTGCTCCCTGGTTCCTTAGTCCTTTTGTGATTCTGCAACAGATTAACCTTGTCTCCTATAAACTGCGGCTGCCTTCTACCCTCAGAATCCCCAACTGCTTTCATGTGTCCCTCCTGAAACCAGTGGTCCTGAACCCCTACAGCAAGACTTCCAGTTCCACAATTGCTCCCAGCGGTTCTTCTGATGTGTTCGAGGTGAGGGAGATCCTGGATTGCAAGAGGGTAGGAGGAAGGACTTTCTATTTGGTGGACTGGAAAGGGTTTGGTCCTGAGGAGAGGTCCTGGGAGCCGGAGGAGAACCTCGATGCCCCTGCTCTCATTAAGAAGATCCTTTCGCGCTCTGGTCCCAAGAAGAGGGGGCGTAAGAGGGGGGATACTGTAGCGTCCATGGCCGTGGGTTGTCGGGTCTACTCACCGCCTGACGCCCGCAGCCATGGATCTGTGATCGCTGGTCCCCATCTCTTTCCCACGAGATGCCAGCGCTCCCTTCAGCTGTGTCCCGTAGGATCTGCGCGCACGCTCGTGCCCGCTCTTAAAGGGCCAGCGCGCGCACATGAAGAGAATCATCATCAACACACATGATTTCCTGTACTATAAGAAGGCCGCAGCCCTTCTGATCTTTGCCTGAGCGTTGTTAGTAATTCCCAAGTCTGTGTTGCAAATGGTCCCTCAGTGTTTCCCGTTCCAGTTGTTACCCGTGCCCTGTTACCTGTATCCCGTGCTGTGTTCTTGTTCCTGTGCCTACTAGTTGGAGTCGTGTCTACTGCACGTGTCATCCGCCTTATCCTGTATCATCTGCCACGTCCAGAGGGATTCTCCACGTCTAGCGCAACCTGCGGCACCTGCTGTCAGCTGCCACATCTGGCGTTACCTGCTGCACCATCTCCATTCGTGCCAGAGCTGCGGCCACTGTCTGGACTATCCTAGTACCCTTGTGCAGGACTTTGTATTGCTGGGGTTCCCTGATGTTTGGCCAGCTGCCTCCCTGCTATGGCGGTGCGGCCTAGTGGGTCCACATACCTACTCACCGTGACAATAAGTATAAAAAAGCACTAGTAAAACAAAAAATTACCCAGCTTGGCTCCAATACCAGAGGAGAGCCAAGACTGGGGGACAGGAAAACAAGTCATCAAAGCTTACCAGTGTCAGCTAGCAGAAACTGCTGACGGGCTTTGTAGTCTTTGACTTTCTAGGGTACAGTCACATGTGGCATATTTGCCTTGTAGCTCCGCAGGGTAAAAATACACCGTGGAAAACTGTATAATGTCCTACGGGAAAAATATTCCGCAACTACGACAGATTTTTCAATTTCTTGCGTTATGGAAAACTTTTCAATGTAAGCCTAGGGGAAATATATTCCACATCTCCGGGAGTATTTTGACACAACGCTTTGCATTTGGGTGGCGCATAAGTGTGTGATCCGCGGTTCCTTCATCTGTATAGGTTATAAACTTAAAAAGGAGGAGAGGACGGCACACTTGCTGGATCTTTTTTCCCGCATACATCTTTTGGAACAGTCCCACAAGGCCTCCTTGGATCGGGTAGTGGGGGCGGAGCTGGGGCAGCTGCGAGTTCAGGTTCGTTCTCCTTGCCTGGCTAAGGCAAGGGCCTCCCTGGTTAAATGAAGACGTCATTTCTATGAATTCCGTAACAAACCTAGTAAGACCCTGGCGCGGGCACTCAGGAAGACCCGATCCCATACCCATGTCCAGGCTTCCCTAGGCGGGTGCACCTTCCCCATGACATTTCTGAGGCCTTCCGGGCTTATTACCACTCCCTTTATAATCTTCCTCGGGCCTCTCAGTCTGTGGATGGGGGAGCCGACTGGAGCCGATCGAGGAATACCTCCGGTCCTCGGGGATGAAATGTATCCCCCAGGAGGCTATCGCTGTCCTGGAGGAGCCTATTTCCCCGGAGGAGTGGTCATGGGCTTTGAAGGACTCACCGACAGGGAAGGCACCGAGCCCTGATGGTATGTGTATACAATACTACAAGGCCTGCTCTCACCCCATTTCCTGCATGCCTTTAACTCACTTACTGAGGCGTGCTCCCTTCCTCAGGACACTCTGAGGGCTTACATTACGCTGATACCCAAGGAGGGGAAGGATCCATCCATATGTCAAAACTATCGCCCCATCTCTTTGCTAAACGTGGATCTGAAGCGGTTTGCGAAGATCCTGGCTCATAGGATTAGCCCCCTCCTCCATAATGTGACCCATTACGATCAGGTAGGCTTCATGCCTCTTAGGGAAGCTCAGGATAATACCACAAGGGCAATTAACTTGATACACCACGCGGCTGCCTCTGCCCTGCCCACGCTCTTGCTGTCCCCGGATGGGGAGAAGGCCTTCGACATGGTCGGCTGGGACTTTATGCTGGCCACCTTGCGGCATATTGGGTTGGGCACTCACATGATGCAATGGATTTCGTCAAAGGTACTTTTTCGTCCCCGCTCGCTATCTCTAACGGCACTAGGCAAGGTTGTCCCTTGTCTCCCTTAATTTTCATTTTGTGCCAGGAGCCCTTCCTGTGTCAGATTCGCTCCAATTCAGACATAGCGTGTGTATTGCTGGGAGGACGGTCCCATAAGGTCGCTGCGTATGCAGATGACCTGCTTTTCTTTCTCACTGCGCCCAGGATCTCTTTGCCCAATCTCCTGGCAGAGATGAGTAGATACTCGAAATTGTCCAACTTCAAAATTAATTATCAGATGTCGGAGGCTCTAAATGTCTCATTGCCGCAGTCTCTGGTGGAAGATCAGTCGGGGTCCTTCTCTTTCAAATGGGCTAGAGACTTGCTGAAGTATTTGGGGGTCCAGCTCTCCAGGGATCCATGTCGCCTTTACGCAGTTAACTACCCTCCCCTTCTTCAACGTGTAAAGAGCGATCTGGATTCTTGGACGAATGGCACCTTTACTTGGTTCGGCAGGTGTGCAATTTTAAAATGAATATACTGCCGCGGATCTTGTACCTCTTTCAAGCCCTGCCGATTCATATCCCCCGAACCTTTCTTCAAGCCCTGTTGTCCTTACTCCATAGATTCAAATGGGTGGGGAAACCAGCCCGTATTGCCCGCTCCATGCTTTTCCGTTCCAGGTGTGAGGGCGGGGTGGGTCTTCCGGACTTTGTCTCTTATCAGGCCTGTCACGGATTCTGGATTGGTTTCGGCACATGGAGGTTAAACAGTGGGTCTCGATGGAGCAGTCCATGCTGGCAGTACCTCTGCAGACTCTGCCATGGTTGGGCAGGGATACTCCCCTATCGGCACGGACACACCCGACGATTGGACCCACCTTGGTGGTTGCGTCCCGGCTCTTTTCCCGGACAGAGATCTCTCAGTCTCCCTCCCCGTTCCCAGTCCTGGGCAATCCCGCGTTCCCCCCGGGGCGAGAAAGGGGTCCATTCCGGCGTTGGTTGCGGGCAGGTAAGGGGCACGCTGCGCATTTCTTACAAAGGGAGGCGTGGTTGACTGGCCCACAATTAGCTGCTCTGACAGACCCTCTTCCTTTTACCGCTTGGCAGATCACTCAATTGCGACATTTCCTCGTGTCCTTGCATAACCCTTCGGCATATGCGCGTGATAGTTCCCCTTTTGAGCCCCTTTGTACAGGCACATTGCGTCACTCTTTGTCCAGGCTATATACTCTGATTTCCCCATCCAATATTTCCACACCTTCCTACCTGCTCAGCTGGGAGAGGGACTTGGGCCTAACATTTACAGTAGAACATAAAGACTGTTTGTTCACAATGACACATAAGTCCTCCATGGCTAGCAGGTTTCAGGAGGCGGGATTTAAGATCCTATCGCGTTGGTATAGAGTTCCTTCCAGGTTGCATACAGTGATTTCTGCGGTCTCACCGCTGTGTTGGAGATGTGGAGACCAGGGGGGCACGATTTTGCATATTTTCTAGGAGTGCCCGTGGCTGACAGATTTTTGGTCAGAGGGGTGGTGTATCTCCTCCAAATTCACGGATTTCCACCTTCCGCGTACACCGGCCTTCTTCCTGCTCCATCTGTGCTAGGCGCCATTATCTATGTACCGTCGCTCTGTTGTTCGCCATCTGGTGAATGCAGCCAGAGCGTGTATCCCGGCGCTATGGAGACAAACTTGCCCTCCGTTGATCCAGGAGATTATGAGAATGAAGGATCTCACGGCATCCATGAGGGACCCATGCTGAGTTTCTCAAAACTTGGTATCATTGGGTCAGATTCCAATCTTCTGTCGAGTTCAGGAATATTATGGCTTCACAAATATAATCCTGAGGATTAGGGGGCATTGTGTGGTTTCTTCCCTCCCTTTCCTCTTTCTGTTTCTATCTTCTTTTGTGCTTTACTCTCTCTCGCTCTAATTTGTCTACCTACGGACCTTTGTGCATGGCTGCGGGTTCAGGGTGCATAGGGTGTCCGTTTCCATTATTGTGTCAGATGTGTTATTGTTCTTTTTCTTGCACTTAATGTGCAATTACACTGGCCTGCGAGCCGATGTTTGTGCTGCTGATGTTTGCACTATCGTGTCTAGATTACTGGAAAACGGAAAATAAAAGAATTTATAAAAACAAAAAAAAAAGAACTTTTCCATAGCGTATTTTTACGCTGTGGAAATACAAGGCACACACACTATGTGTGACTGAACCTTGATACAGTTAAAATAAATGCTGCACTGTTTCAAGTATTCTCAGTCGGACCTGCGACAGAGGCCCCTAACGGAACGAGGCCTTACTTGATCATGTAGAGCATGTCAGATAGTGAATTATAAAGTGCAGTCTGGATTCACAAAAAAAGTGAAGCAGTCACACTCTGAGAATATATTTTATATACTCCACTATACTACAGTAACAAAAATCTGAGAAACAAATCAAGATAAGTAAAAGCATTGAAAAGTTGTTTCCACATAAACCTACACGTCAGAGTTGAAAAAATGGGGCTCTGTCAGAAAGGCCAAAACTGGCTGCAGCGGTATGGGGTTACGTTTTTTTTTTCCCCCATTAGGTTATCGTATATGATAATGGCATTTCTCTTTAAGCCCGGAAAACCCCATTCTTTAAAAATCTCCTATCATTTTGTGCCTACATCTCCTATGGAGATCTGTGTGTCTCCATGGTAATAAGCTACAAACAAACCCTTTGTAGTCTGATCCTGTAGTCATACTCTTGATCTGACCCCTATTTTTCACGAACATAGATTTGGTGGATTAGCAAAAGGGGACAGACGGAACAGAGTGTGACTGCAAGATCAGACTACACAGGGTTTGTTTGTAGCTTGTTACTATGGAGACACATAGGTCTGCATAGGTGCTGTAGGCACAAAATGTTAGGATGTTTTTAACGAAGGCCGTTGCAAATTTTCTTACATTTTAGATGCATTGGAACAATAAAAACAATTGTTTGTCAGCAATTGGTTTAACAGCACCTTGAACATGGATCCCAATATGTTTACCGTAAGAAAAGTGCTGCAGGCCACACTAATCTTGGTGGCAAAAGCACGTTAAACTAAACTAAAGTAAAAAAAATTGTGTTGTGATACGTAATGGCTGTGGACCGCCACCGTTCACCTGTCGGACGGCTGCGACCACAGACTCCTGCCAGCGTCTCCCTCCTAGGAGACACTAGCTCGCGTGTTCGTCCTGCCATGGACTGGACTGTTAAGGAGCGCACTCACACTAAAAGTTCCCTATCCAATCCCTTCATCATCCTGGACTATAAAAAGGCTCTGCCTTCTCATTCCTTGCCTGAGCGTTGTTGTCTACCCATGTTCGTATGGCAAATGGTCCCTTAGTTGTATTTTGCTCCCAGTGTTCCCGTATCCTGTTCCCTGTATTGTTTCCTGCACCTAAGCTTTTAGTCAGAGTCGTGTGTATCATATGCCAGGCCAGCAGTCATTTGCCACGTCAAGCTCCATCCATGCCAAAGCCTCTGCTACTGTCTGGACTCTTACAGGTACTCTTGTGCGAAGGACTTTGCATAGACTTTATATAGACTGTTATTTGTCCAGCTGCCACTCCACTACGGCGGAGCGGCCTATTGGGTCCACATACCTGGAGATCGTGACAGTACGCTCAGGCCATGGAACCCGCTGGCCAACCTAAGATGGCGTTCATTAACCAATGTATCATCCATTTTAGACTGCGTGCTCATCTCTTCCCCTCTGATGAGGCCAAAGTAGCATTCATCATTCCTCTTCTCGCTGGCAAGGCCCTGGCTTAGGCAAACCCCAACTTGGAACGGGAGGGCCTGGAATTCTCGGATATAGCCTTATTTTTAGAGACTTTTTGTACAGTGTTCGAAGAGCCGGGTCGAACATCCCTCCGCAGCTGCCACTCTGCTAACTCTCAAGAAAGGGGAGTCGACAGTAGGAAAATATGCCATATCCTTCCGTACACTGGTGGCGGAGCTGGCGTGGAAGTGAGGCCTTGGTGGCAGCCTTTTGGCAAGGACTGTCCACGCACATCAAAGACGAGTTGGCAGCTCGCGATCTTCCTTTCACTCTGGATGCTCTTATCCTGTTAGCAACCCGGGTCGTCATGAGGATCCAGGAACGTGCTCAGGAGGTTCAGCGGGAGACATGTTTCTACAGACTGGCACCCTCGTTCCAGAGACCCCTATTGCCTTCCTCTGTCATTCCACCAGAAGAACCTATGCAGGTGGACAGAATCAAAATTGACCGAGCAGGAGAAACAGTGCAGACGCTCTTCAGGTTTGTGTCTGTATTGTGGCCTCAAAGGTTATTTTGTGAGCCCAAGTCCACAAAAGCCAGGAAACTCCAGCACCTAGGGTTGGTTGGAGAGACAACCCTAGGTGGGACGACGCCAAACCCTCTCCCAAATTATATATTCCTGTAACAATCATCTCTGGAGAGACATCACACTCCTCTGCCTATCTGGATTCCGGAGCAGCTGCAAATTTTATCCAGCAGGATCTAGTGGATCGCCTGCATCTATGCACAGTTCCTCTGGGGAGACCCCTGGCTGTTTCCTCCGTGAATGGACTACCATTGCCCAATCCTATTGTTTCCGTCACTGAACCACTGACACTACAAATCGGAGTTCTTCACTCGGAACAGATTGCCTTTCTCGTCTTGCCTAAAGCGATCAACCCTATTCTGACAGACCTGCCCTGGCTTAGTCTACACGCTCTGGTTCTCGACTACAGTTCCAGAGACATCCTCCAATGGGGGTCCAAGTGTCTTCACTGATGCCTGCCACAGGTTCGTCTTGTTTTGCCTCCACTGCCTCAGTCACTCTCCGATCTACCCTCACATTATGCCAGTTTTGCCGACGTGTTCAGCAAGGAGGCACTCTTCCTTCCCATCGCATCTACGAATGCCCTGTTGAATTACTTCCTGACGCCTCACTACCTCGTGGGCGAGTCTATCCTCTCTCCCTGCCGGAGACCCTAGCCAGGTCCGCCTACATTAAGGAGAACCTTGAGAGAGGGTTCATCCGGAAGTCCTCCTCCCCGGCCAAAGCCGGATTCTTCTTCGTGAAAAAGAAAGATGGATCTCTTCGCCCATGTATCGACTACCAAGGTTTGAACCAAATCACGGTCAAAAACAAATACCCCTTGCCGCTCATCTCAGAACTCTTCAACAGAATTCATGGGGCCTCAGTGTTCACAAAGCTGGATCTACGCGGGGCTTATAACTAGACCCGTATCCGCAAAGGTGACGAGTCGAAAACCGCATTCAACACCTGAGACGGTCACTACGAATATCTCGATGCCCTTTGGACTGTTAGGGTAAAGCTGTGTACCAGGAGTTCGAAAAGTGTGTGTTTGAGATGAACTCTCTGCACGTCCTGGGCTACATCGTATCTGACCATGGACTGAAGATGGATCCAGAGAAGGTGAAGTCCGTCTTAGAGTGGCCACGTCCACAGGGCCTTCGGTCCATACGATTTCTGGGATTCGCAAACTTCTATCAGCAATTTATCCCGAACTTCTTGTCTCGGACTGCTCCAATCTCTGCCTTCACCAAGAAGGGGGTGAACACCAAGGTTTGGCATCCGGACGCAGAGTTAGAATTTACCAACATCAAGAGCGCTTTCACCTCAGCCTCAGTTCTCCATTAACAAAAAGAAGAAATGATCCAGCGATGTGTGATAAAGGTGGGGGAAACTCAGTTCCCACTTTATTGGAAAAGTCAAATCACGATAGCTACAACGAAATAACGAACAACACCAGGAGGGTGACAAGGTGGTGGAATTGGCACGATATAAAGCCTACGCGTTTCAAGCACTTGAAGTGCTCTTACTCATGGCTCGGACAGTTCTCCATTACCCTGATGCATCTCGGCAGTTCTTTCTGGAGGTGGACACGTCTTCCGTTGGTGCTGGAGGACTACTATGTCGAAGAAACTCTAAAGGCAAGATGGTGGCCTGTGGCTTCTTTTCAAAATTATTCTCTTGCAGAGCGTAACTATTTCATCGGGGATCGGGAGTTGCTGGCCGTCAAGTTGGCCTTAGAGTGGAGACACTTGCTGGAGGGCGCTGTTCACCCTATTATCATTTATACAGATCACAAGAACATCACGTAGCTACAGTCAGCACAACGGCTAAATCCTCGCCAAGCCGGTTGGTCGCTGTTCTTTGCTTGATTTCAATTCTTTGTTCACTTCTGTCCTGCTGACAAGAATGTGAAGGCAGACGCCCGGTCTCGACCATTTGAAACTAATGACTCTGAGATTCCTTAATATATCATAGATCCTTCTAGGATTATTGCTGCTAGCCCTCTGCAAATTAGAGACATTCCTCCTGGGAAGACTTTTGTTCGTCTTGCAGACAGGAAGAGAATTCTCCATTGCGAACACAGCTCCAAACTGGTGGGGCACTCTGGTGTTCGAAAGACTCAGGACTTGATAGATCGTCATTACTGGTGGCCCCTGCTGCCCAGAGAAGTTGCGGACTGTGTCTCTTCATGTACGAACTATCTCGAACAAGTCTACCCGCTCCAAACCTGCTCCTACCCCTGCCGGATGACCCTTGCCAAAATATCGTCTGGACGGACTTCCTCCGCATATTTTCTTAGATCGGGGTGTACAGTTTACGTCCAAGTTCTGGAGAGCTCTGTGCAACCTGCTAGATGAAAAGCTGGACTTCTCTCCCGCCTATCACCCACAGTTCAATGGTAAAGTGGAGAGGATCAAACAAATTTTAGAGAATTATGTTAGTCCTTTCGTTTCCGCCCAACATGACAATTGGGTACAACTTCTGCCTTGGGCGAAATTCTCCCACAACAATCATACAAGCGAGTCCACTGCCTCTTCTCATTTATACATTGTGAACAGCCAACATCCACGAGTTCCTCTTCCAGTGCCAGCCATGACTCAAGTACCGGCAGCTAACTCTTCATTTGGGACTTTTATTTACATCTGGCAGCAAACTAAGTCTGCGATCCTCCAGGCATGAAAAAGCATGCCGATAAAAAAAAAGAAATGTTCCTCCTCCATTTTCTCCTGGAGTCCAGGTCTGGCTATCCTCAAGAAACACTCGTCTCAAGATGTCCTCTCACAAATTTGCTCCCAGTTTCCTCAGCTCTTTCGAAGTTCTGCAACGGCTAAACCCTGTGTCCTATAAACTTCGGCTGCCTCCTACTCTCAGGATTCCTAACTCATTCCACGTGTCCCTCCTTAAGCCAGTGGTTCTGAACCGCTACAGTAAAACTCCTAGTTCTGCAGTTGCTCCCAGTGGTTCTTGATGTGTTCGAGGTGAAGGAGATCCTGGACTACAAGACAGTAGGAGGAAGGACTTTCTATTTAGTGGACGGGAAAGGTTTTGGTCCTGAGAGCCAGAATAGAATCTTAATGCTATCCTCATAAAAAAAATTCATCTTGCGCTCTTCGACCCAAGAAGAGGGGGCTTGAGGGGGGGGTACTGTAACAGTTGAGGCCACAGACCGACTCCGTTCCCCCTCCGTTGGACGGCCGCAACTGCAGACTCCTGCCAGCATCTCCCTCCTAGGAGACGCTAGCTTGCGCGGCTGTCCTGCCCTAGCTGCTAAAGGTGTGTGCGCCTTCAACCCCGGCCTTAAAGGGTCAGCGCGTGCACACTAAAAGTTACTTATCCAAACCCTAGATCATCCTGGACTATAAAAAGGGATCCGCCCTGCCATTCCTTGCCTGGGTGTTGTTGTGGTCTACCCATTTTCGTATTGCAAATGCTCCCGGCATCTTGCTCACTGTATCCTGGTGCTGTACTGCTTCCTATACCTAAGCCTTTAGTCGGAGTCGTGTGTATCATCTGCCATGTCTGCTGTCATCTGCCACGCCTGCTGTCATCTGCCCCGTCCAGCTCCATCCGTGCCAAAGCTTCTGCTACTGTCTGGACTCTTACAGGTACTCTTGTGCTAAGGACTTTGCACAGATTTTATATAGACTGTTATTTGGCCAGTTGCCACTCCGCTATGGCGGAGCGGCCTAGTAGGTCCACATATCCCAAGATTGTGACATGATCACAGCTTAAAACAGTCTTAATTTGAGCAACGTCCGCAACATATTATAAAACATCACTCAGCTTCTGATAAATGTTCTTAAACTGACAATTTCTAGAGCAGGGCTTTGTGTCTTTATCGGCTACAGAAAATGGTGCCACCGTTTAATAAATATGGCGCAAACCACATGCACAATTTTCTAGCGCCCCTTATCCTAGTTTTTCCCAAATTAATCTACCTCACTATACCATATTGTGTGTAAAGTGTCTGAGTTTGGAACAAGCCACTTACCTGGCACCAGCCACTGTATCTATGTAAATTGTTGGCGTCTAAATATAAAATTGCAGGTCCTGTGGAGGAAATGCCATCTCTGAAATTATTAACATGGCTCATCTTACGAAAGGAAAAAAAAACAGGCAGAGTTTCTAAGTTGCTGGCAATAAGCTTATTTCTTTATTTAAACAGTAAGGCAGTGTGTCTATACACTGCTTCCCACAACGCTCTACAGTATGTGGGCACAGCGTTTGAAAGTAACAAGTGAACAAAAATTTCACCTTTAGTATAAGAGGAAATATAACAAAACAAACAAACCTTCAGCAAGCTGCATTAAATATATACACCTCTGTTCTATGTACAGTCCGCTCTATCATACAATTCTGTTCAAAAGAGCTATACATAATATGGATGTACAGGCCACTGAAGAGTCCTCATATACCTTTATCCTGTATATAATTACAATGGACACAATTCCTATTTCACTTCTTCCCGCAATACAAATGACCAGATTCTATAAAGAAACACAAGCTTTACATAGTTCCTCTTGGTCTGGATACACTTGGATTGAGCAAAAAAGAATTAAAAAAAATTACAAAATGGTTGGGCAATTAACCCGTTCTTGCTTAGAGCTCCAGCTCTGTGCTCCACTTATGTTCCCTTTAATTACTGTTGCTCTTATTTTTCTTAACGAGAACTTTCAATGCACAAGGATGCATTGTGCCCCCACATTTAGTAAACAGATCTGAAATCAAATGGCTAAATCTATACATTGTAACAAGACCATATGCACGTTATATTGCAAAACGAATGTGCCATATATGGGTAATATAACACTAGTCAGCTGTTTTTAAGTTGTGCATGAAAGTTAACATATATATGAAGAAACCTTACCTGGACAGGCCAGTTTCAGCTTTTCTGAACCCTCAACTAGCAAGTCCACGATTCGGCCTCATGCATACGAAATATTACAGGTGTACAGCAGCACAGGGAGTACCTGTATGGCCGCATATTGCTGCAGTACATTGCTCGGATGCCATATTTATATAGATATTCTCCCCTAGAAGGAATGGGAGAATACTTTTTTCTACATACGTAGTCCAATGGGACGTGCCATGACTTTTTTTTTGGTCTGATTCGTATAGAATCCAAGAGAAAAAAAATAATTAAGGCCTCATGCACACGACCGTGTTTTTGCGTCCGCAATTCCACCGCAAATCCACGGGTTAATTGCGGACCCATTCATTTCTATGTGGCCATACCCACTATCCGTGTTTTCACGGCTCTCCGCATGTCCGCACATCCGTGCCGCAGAAACTCCGGACATGTCTTATTACGGGCCGCAAATGCGCTGCGGACATGCCAATAGAAGTCAATGGGCCCGTGGAAATTGCGGATGCACCTCCGTGTGTCATCCGCAGTTTGCGGATTTGCGGAAATGTTGCTAGGCGACGACCGGGAATGAGTTCTGTCGTCATCCTGTTTTACCTAGGCTTTTTTTTTTTCATCCGCATTTTGCGGATTACATACGGATGAACTGCGGATTACATACGGATGAACTGCGGATGACATTCCACGGAACACGGTCCTGGAATTTGCGGACCAGAAAAACACCACGGTCGTGTGCATGAGGCCTTAATCTAAGGCATACAAAAGTAAAGTAGAGCACTCATATACTTCTATACGTGCCCTATTCGTCACCATTCCGGCAGGTTTCCGTTTTAACGACGGAATCAATAGCAGAGTCGACTGTGCTATTGATTTCGTCTGAAAAACGGAAACCTGCCGGAATGGTGACGAATGGAAACCATTAGCAATGTTGGCAATAGTGACGGAAACGGAAGCTGTGGTTTCAGTTTGACTCTCCATTGCGGGGTTCACCCGACGGAAATCTCTGACGGAACCCCGGAACGGAAAGCCAACGCTGATATGAACAGGCCCTAAGCTACAATAGTATCCATTTAACGGAGGTCATGAAAAGGGTCATGACAGTTAATGACGGATCTGTTTAATGAATACTGTTATATCCTGCGGGTGAACAATGCAACTGCTAGGCATCTGTCACAACATGCGCTTTACTTCTACGTTGTGATCTTTTATGGGTGTATTTTCTCAACGTAGACAAAAACCGAGATGTGAATGGGGCCTTATTTATACTTGTGGAGCAGAACATGCCACGAGATCAAGTCTTGTGGAATTTCTTATACACGGCCACGTATACTGTTTTATGTTGTTTGGGTCCTGGAGTTTTGAAAAGCTCCACTCACAAGATGCAGCTGAAAACTTATATGTTTTTGTAGGGCATGCTCTGGCTGTTTATGTGCAAACAATAATGTATGCTGCATTTTTAGAGTATAATCATATGTAGATTAGTTACATAAAACGTATGGGGCAGAAATCTGTTCTAATAATTCTGAATGGTAGTGTGATTTTTACAAGCCCCATTCAGATGTTTTCCGCATGGGAAATCTGCCAATATGTGAATATATCCATACAGCATTCACTGTTTTTCATAGTAAGGCTGGTTGTAAATGCCCACCTTTTAAAGAAAATTAAATGATGTGCTGATTAATTTAATAATAGATCTTTATAGTGGTCTGAGAAAAGCTTTTCTGCTACAGAGCTCCAAATCTCTTGCTCCCCTTCACATACATAGAGTTAAATGATCAAATTCTACCTAAAGCCACCACTAAGGTAGTATAGGAGCATATTGCATACTCATTTATTGTCAAGTTCAATAGAGGCTATAGAAGTACTGTATGCAGTTAGTGCCCCCTAGTGGTGCTGCAGGCTCCTAGAATTATTTTATTTAAAGGGGTTTTTCAGCCACTAAAAATTGATGGCCTATCCTCAAGATACGCCATCAATAGCTGCTGGGTCAGGGTCCGACTTTTGGGACCCCCGCCAATCAGCTGTTTTGAAGGGGCTGCTTCCTTTTAATTTCTTCTTGCTCACTGTGAACATGGATATAGCAGCAATTCACAGGTATTGCAGGCTTTTCTCCCATTGAAGTGAATGGGAGAAAAGGCTGCAATACCTGTGAATCGACCGCTAAATGCGTGTCGACGATTCACAGTGAGCAAGAAGAAATGAAGGGAAAGCAGCGCTTGTATGAGTACTGCACCCCCTTCAAAACAGCTGATCGGCGGGGTGTCCCAAAAGGCAGACCCCGACCCATCAGCTATTTATGGCCAATCAATTTTTAGTGGCTGGAAAACTCCTGCTATGCAAGGGATTTGAAGCTCTGTACCAGAATACAAATATCCAACCCTTATATAAAATAAAAAAATTACTATATAGTACTTCCACTTCAAGGCAAATTTTAAAATTAATTTGAATGTTGTATTTTTTGGTTTCAAAACTTGTCATTCCAACGTTAACAATGGTCTTTTATTTAGTTTCTGCAGTTGTATGATAGAGGTTTAGTTAGAACATTATTTTTTACACACATATAGATATATATATATATATATATATTATTTTTTGTATTTTTTTTTCTAATTCCATTTCCTTAATCTTTCTATTAGTTTTTACCGTTCACTGAAAAACAATGAGTTGTTAGTAAATCGTTACACTTGAAACAATACTAAATGGTGACATATGCCTAAAACGTTACCAACACTAGTTTTCATTTTACACGTGATGACTTATACCGGAATGTTAGGGCATAATCACAAATGCTCTAATTTTAGGGTTGCCTGATCAGATATAAAACTCTGTTTTATTAAATAATTTGACAATGAGCTGTTCTAAGTGCCATGACCAGTCACCACAGGTACTGCACCTATTAATGTGTATGTAGAGGTCACCAATACAAGAAGTCATTGACTGCTATGGAAGAGGAGGCATCAGAACATGCAAAAGAGAGGGGGGGGGGGGGTATATGCACAGCAGCAGGGATAAAAGCTTAGTTCTAAGATGGGAAACCCACTTATACACTACTGTCCATGATTCTCAACTAACAAAAGGCTAAGATCCAACGTAAGGCCACATTCGTGCAGCCATATTGCAGCAGCAGTTTAGCATCTGTATTACGGACCAAGTCTCAGACTTCATATGGTTCAAATAAACCAAATTTAGATCCGAAAGTTCTGCTGTACATGCCAACTAAGGGAGCCTTAGAACGGTCATCCAATCAAAAGTGGCCAGGGCGCTCACATGAAGGCTCAGACTTTTTTTTTTTTACAAGGTTACTGAACAAGGCGTAACATATATAAACAACATTTTAGGGGACAGCAATTGCCTGTGACTTTCATTTTACTGTACATAAAAAGGAAAAAACCCACAAACAAACCCAACATTGTAAGTTTTAGAACAGGTTGCATGAAGTTATCAGGATTATGAGTAATAGATGTGTTTTATGTGTACTGGTGGTATGAAAACACGCCCCAGAGACTAAAATTAAGACTGGGACATTCTGATACAGGACAAGTTTTTTGGCCTGCTTGAGTGCCACGGACAGAAAAGCTTGCACAGGTTGAAGACGCAGCAAGTGCCCTGTGGTGGAGGTGTACATGGCAGGCAACTTTTTTTCTGTTTTGCCTGGAAGTAATGGGTACATGGGTAATAAGGTACTGGCTGTACCAGTGATGATGGGACAGACCGCACTAGCAGTCAGATTTCCAGGGGCAGTTAATTGCTGGAGCTGGGCAATAATGTCACAGGCACATGAAGGTACAAAAAGCACTGGTTGCACATACAGAAGATGCCACCATTTATGATAACTGTGGCATAATCCAGAGTTTCCTTCATGTTTGGCAGGGTCTGTAAAATGCACCGCTTGGCCAATAAATTGCTCCATATGTGCTATTCTTTTAAATCTCTATAAGCATTGCATATCCATCAACTGAATGGTTAACCAGATGAAGAAACTGTGTACAAGTACAGTTCAGCTACATTAAAGCAATGCTATTCCCGGTATTCTAAACTTAGGTTTAAAGAGAACCTTTCACCTACCCATACATGTGCAGGGGAGTTCAGCATGTAATGGGCAGGGCTGCACAAACCCTGGGGCACTTTACATTTTTTCTACCTCCCTCCGTTATTTAGATATCGGTGCCGTAATATTTGGCGCCCGATATTTAAATAACCCCCTGAACAGTCAATGGGGCGTGTACTGGCAAGGGGGCGTGTTACTATGGAAAAAAGTTAGAGGTCCAGCACACGATATGATATCATAGCTATGATTAAGAACTGAAAAGTTCGAAACGCGTAGGCGTTCTCTCCCCGGATTTTTTAACTTCTTGTTTTAATTTTGACTTAAATAAACAGTTTTGTATTTTTTCACATCATATCGTGTGCTGGACCTCTAACTTTTTTCCTTGGATTTCTACCTACTCCCGACGCAGCTCTCTAGCCCGTGAACCGAATAATCATGGAATGTGGCGTCTTTACTTCGAATGAGTGGTGAGCGGACCAATTTTTCTTGTATAGTTTTTACTTGGCGTGTTACTATGGCTGTGACACTGTCCAATCAGATATAGACAGTGCCACAGCAAGAGCGAGGACAGAGAGTGTGCGATTGCAGTATTTTCACCCGAAATGGCAAGGGGGCGTGTGACTGCTACGGACAGTGTAAGAGCTGTGGAGAGGAGCGCGCTCTCATCTCTTCAGCTCTTGTGAGAGATCAGTCTTGTATTTTGTCTGCCGAACTGGCAAGGGAGCGTGTCACTGCTACGGACAGTGTAAGAGCTGGGGAGTGCTTACACTGTCCGTAGCAGAGACACGCCCCCTTGCCAGTTCGACAGACAATACAAGACTGATCTCTCGCAAGAGCTGAAGAGATGAGAGCGCATTCTCCTCTCCACAGCTCTTACACTGTCCGTAGCAGTGACATGCCCCCTTGCCAGTTCGGCAGAAGACTAATCTTGAAAGCTGAAGAGTGAGAGAGCGCGTGCGCGCGCGCGCACACTCTCGGTCTCCTCGCTCTTGCTGTAACACTGTCCATATCTGATTGGACAGTTGCACAGCCATAGTAACACGCCACCTTGCCAGTACACGCCCCGTTCAGGGGGTTATTTAAATATTGAGCGCCAAATATAACGGCACCGATATCTAAATAACGGAGGGAGGTGGAAAAAAAATGTAAAGTGCCCCAGGGTTTGTTCAGCCCTGCCCATTATACGCTGCACTCAGCTGCACATGTATGGGAAGGTGAAAGGTGCTCTTTAAAGTGTAGCTAAACGTTCGACAAACTTCTGACATGTCATAGTGACATGTCAGAAGTTTGTATTGGTGGGGGTCCGAGCACGGAGACCCCCACCAATCGCTAGAACAAAGCAGCTGAAGCGTTCGTGTGAGCGCTCAGCTGCTTCGTGTCTGTTCGCTATTTCCGGAAATAAACGTATCGGTGTACAGACTCAATAGAAAATCTATGAGCCCGTACACATTACTATACATTTATTTCCGGAAAAAGCCGAACAGAAACTAAGCAGTACTATGACATGTCAGAAGTTTGTTGAACATATAGCTACACTTTAAATATTCCGCTGAAAGGTAATTACGAACATCAGGAATCTATATTTCTTATATACTAGATTTCTGCCAGCTGCGCACAGGCATGAACAACCAATATCTACCATAAGATAACCAATATACATATGACTAATTGGCAAAAATGTTCCTTTACTCAATGGGACAACTAGCATTCATAACACTTCTAAAACACTACACTTGTTTTTTTTTTACAGGTCATACAACTGGATAACTACCATTAGGCCTCTAGACTGGACATCAATACATTTTCTTAGACTATATAGCTACAATTGTTATCCTAAAAAAAGCAACAAAAAGCCTTTTATCCGGTGTGGTTTAGCTGAGGACCAATGTGAAATGTTTAGGGGGAATTTAAATTCGGCCTTTACACTTTTCGGCCTTAAAGTCAAAAGATTTGGCACACGTCATATTTGCGCAAAAATGTTGGACTTCTCTCCTCTTGTGAAAAATGGGTGCGGTTAAACGGGAAGAGCAGAGCCAGCAAGTTTCCAACATATTTATCATTTCTAACGAAAAGGAGATGGTGCAAATTGTAGTGCAAATCTACGCCTGCTCATTCCAGGCAAAGTAAATTTAAATTTTCTGTCTTTAAAGCTGCCCCAAATGCGCCAATTATTATTATTTTTTTTTTAACAGGCCTCTTAATTAATTTGGTGCATTTAACGCAGATGTACTACGCCAGTCTTAATAAAATCCTCCATAGTATTTTTTTGCTTTCTTTAAAGGGTGCCTATCATGCTAGCCTGTTTCATTTTTACATTTTTTGAATTGGGAAGATGAAAGCTGCTTTGTTGTTTCTTTATGTTGTAGATGTGGTCTTTTTGTGGATGTTTGGCAATGTGTAAATAGCCCATGGTAGAACGCATCTGTGGTTTTTACATATAGTTCTCTATAGAAACATTTTCAGACCCTATGATTTTCGCAGGT
Organism: Rhinoderma darwinii; assembly: GCF_050947455.1. Taxonomy (NCBI): domain Eukaryota; kingdom Metazoa; phylum Chordata; class Amphibia; order Anura; family Rhinodermatidae; genus Rhinoderma; species Rhinoderma darwinii. The sequence goes on along the minus strand of NC_134687.1, from coordinate 474,110,217 downwards.
TTTTTCTGTGTGATAGTGGTGTGGTTCTCAGCTGCATCACACTCTCCACTGTTCACCGGTTAACCCACATGGAAATGTAAACATACATTTAACACTAGCAAGAAAAAAATGGTCATCCCCTACAGCAAATATATTGGGTAAGTCTGCAAATGTAATATTTTACTTTATTTTCCTTTTCACAATATATAGTTACTATATCATTCCCTGTAAAAAAAAAACAAAAAAAAAAACAAACAAATTTATTATACATGACATGTTTGCTTTACAAAAAATAAAATAACACCCAAAACTATGGTTTGGAGAGTCAATTTTCAAGTCACATCAACAGATGTACCAAGTTCCTATTAATACAAGGCTGTAGCAAGTGGTAAGAATGAGTTTTAGGTTAAGTATCTAAGCCATACATGCACAACATGCGGCCTGGGGGCTGCATCTGGCCCACGATGCTGTTCTATGTGGCTCGCGGCAGGAGGGACGTTCACACTCCACAATGTTTTTGTCCCCTTTTGTCTCTTGGTGCTAAGTTCCAGAATAGATTTAGAAGAATTGTAAAGTTGTATATGAATAACACTCATTTAACTGAGCACTAAATATACTCTAAGTTTGTAGCATAAATTGTCAAAATGTTATTGCGGCCCTGTTTAAGTAGTACAGTTCGACAATGTGGTGCTCATGACTTTTTTATATATGTATACAAGACCAAAAAGTATATAGGCAAATACACGCAGGTCTGAACAACAAAGGACAAATATATACTACCCTTCTTCTAGAAGGGTCTACAGTCTAAGGGATATAATCTTCAAACATTTTGGAGATTTGTAAACTCATATGCTCAATAGTGCGGTCACACTTGTTAGAGGGGAAAACCAAAAAGCATTTGGACCAACCATATCTTACAATGCCGTTTTAACTTAAGCCAAAGGGAACTTTTTTGAGAACTTGCTATAAAAAGCATACCCTGTTTTCTGACAGATACCGAGTGTTCTCCCAGGCTAAGCAGTTACATGGGAAGGAGTTACCTTTCTCCCCAAAAATTTTGTCTGACAATCATGAATACAATCGCAGGAATAAAATTCCACTTTAGAACCTGTGTGTACTTTATGGCCTTGTCTCTCAATTGCCAATAAAAGAAGAAAATATAGAAAAGTAAGACATGAGGGTAAATGTCAGCATCAGTAGGATTGGGTGACAACAGAATAACCTACATCTACATGTATGTGTAGCTCAGTGCCACACTATGTACAGTGAGGGTGCACCAGCAACCATGGAGAAAACATGCAGTGTTTGCACAAAAGGTTGTTTCTTTATTACACTAATAATCCTTCAGCAGACCATTCCGTAAGTAAGGATGAGAGCCAGGAAAAACATATTAAGTGCTGTCACTGATGCGTCAGGGAGAAACACATGGTATGGGAACCTTTGGTAGGATCCTAACCAAACTGGTAACAGTTCTGCAATGGCCATGCATGCAGCTGCTCTGCATTGCTAGGTCTGTGTGCAATAAATTGGAATGTGTATATATCTTAAGTGCATATGAACACATGTACATACATATACAATGTACACAGACATACGTCATCACGCTTACAAGTCAGCTTTGTTAATAAACCAATGCAATGTAGCAAAGCACCAGGTGGAAATATCCCCTGAGTATAGAGCTGAACAATCCAATCTTCTACGAGGTCTGGGACTTTCTACTCCTTCGTGAGCACTTGTGTGCCAGGAACTGAAGAAACGTATGGACCCTCATTTGAAGATTAGGGAGTTATTTTAAGGCTTTTCATCATTTTTTCCTTTTTCCCAGTCTATATCACATTGGCTGCTGATGAGCATTCGGATTTGCTGTGGGGATCCTTTCATGGCCAATTTCAATATTGATAAAAGATGCTTTTCACTCGCTGTCGGAGAGTGTTTCATATTGGGAGCACAGCAGTGGCTTAGGCTCTTCATCACGTGCCCTCTGTGGGGTGGTAGAATTGCTCTGTGGAATGGCTGTTGAGGATGGAGCAGTGACAAGATTGGTAGGGAGCCTGATTGTTAGTGGATTGTATGGAAATGGTGTTGACCCTAAAGCAAATAAGAACATCAATATTAGATTGCTATGTATATGATCTTTTCAACAAACCTTATGTTTAAGTACAAGTACCCTACATGATAAAACTCTTTTCTACACCCCTGTTTTCTCTTTCTCCTATTCTAAAACTTCTGTAACTCAAACTCTGAAAAAAAAATATAGATCACTTTATTTCCTCCGGTCTTTTGATAATATGTTGTCTCATATAGTAATCAAAACTGAGAAATATATAAAGAATTCTTCTATATATGTGTCCCAAGAGATACTTCCTCCCTCCTTTTCCACACTATACTGTGTATGGCTGTAAGACTATTAAAGTGATTTTTGGCACTTTTATTGTGACATATATGGATAAAAAATTTTTTTTTACAATCATTGGGTTTTTAAATAGTAGAAAAACGGAATCCGTAATAGAATCTGTATTATGGGGCACATAGCAGTTATGGACCAGTATTGTGCCTCTGATGGATAATAAACGTATGGTCAAAATTCCAAGAGTTCTTTTCAAGAAATCAGTTCTAAAGTTTTCATTTACACAGTTGAATTTAAAGATCATGTTAATTTTTTATTTTTTTGCTGGGATTCAACTTCATTTTTTGAAAAAACAAAAGTGAACAGCAAAATAATTCCTTTATGATTGGGCTGGCAGAGCAGGGGGTCTGGGAGGTAATGCTATAGCCAAAAACTGCAGAGCAGAGTGATGGAAAAAAAGGGGGCATTGTTTTTACTAATTCTCCTGTACAGTTGCGTAACATGCAGTAATTCTGTTATTAGCTGTGATGTTTAAGGGAATCTGTCATCAGTTTTGAGGCCTTAAAAACGTCTGACCGTACTATATAGAGGAGGTGGACGGCAGTGTAACTATACGTTTAATGCCTCCGGCGCCAAGGTTGCAAGTGCAACTGAAGTGGCCCCTTAATGTTCAAGTGCTTCGGGCTCTCTGCACTGAACGATGGGTCTAGCAGTCTCCTGATTATTATGCTCAGAGTGACGGCTCTAGCATCCAGAGTGGCATCTGCGACCACAGTACCGGGGGCAATAAACGTTGATTTCATGGTCTTGCAAGTTGTACACAACAGGTATCAACACTGCCCTCGCCCTCCTCTATATAGCGCTCAAAATGGCGGAAAGATTCCCTTTAAGGACCTATACAAAGCACCACACAGCACCTAGAAATTTGCATTTGGGAGACCAAAGTGAAAGAATTACCAGCCCTGGAATGTTAAAGGACACGAGTAGGTTCATTTATCTTAGGAAAATCTGCCTGGAGTTTCACTTTAAAAAGACTTATTTGATAACAAATGAGACAGGTAAAACCCAAACTTGCCAAACAGACTGTTAAAAGACTAAAGGAGAAAAAGTGTTTAGTAGACATAGGTGACATGAACTGCCGTCTCCCTCACCTGTCGAAGATGGCCTCTCCTCCCATACTCTGTTTGCTAATGGGGTTTTCCGGTTGGAGTCACCCTCTGAGTGAACTGATGAAGCAGAAGGAGGTCTTTCTGCTGATGGCTGTCCGGGAGCTGGTGACTTCACCTTCCGGCTGCTCGATCTAGAAATTTTGGACTTCCCTCCACTGCCTGAAACGAATGAACAGCCCTAAAGCATTGTGAAAGGTCCCTAACCCTACAAGTATAAATGTGGTTTCTGAAGTGGTCTACCAAAGCAAGTTATTTCTTGAAATGGTCACCACGGTCTACTGGAACACTCATGCATCTGGATTACAACACGGAGGTTTAAGGCACTATTAATCAAATGACGAGCAGGTACGCGTAGCAGAGAATATTACAAAAGTGCTTAAACAGCAAATCTTTAATAATATTACAATCTCTTGCTAGCTGTTGAGGCAATGTAAATGTTCTGCTTAGTAGTAAGTAGAAAGAAACAGTCTGCGAATAACAATTAAACTATTTGTGGAAGTGAAATTACCTGTATTTAATTCAGTAGCCCTGAAGAACATTCAGATCATGTCAAGATCAGCACTTAAGTGAGTCAACTAAAAAAATATATAAAATCTAGCTACACCATTGCGGTAAAGCAAGTGGCATATATTCTGCCGCTGAAAAGTATCTCGCAGGGGAAATTTTAAGGATGAGCTGAGCATCATTAAAGAATATTGTACATGGCATCCAAGCTGATGTGGTATTATTCGATCCAATATAATGTCTCATCTAGCTCATGACTATAGGAAATGTTGCAACCTCACATTAGCATTTAAAATAAAAATAACTGCAAAACCAGCAGCAGTAAAGGCATTCTACATGTAGAGGACACAGAAAATGTTTCCAATTTTTTTTACAGAAATCTAAATGTCATACTGAAATAGAAAGGACCATGTGTGATATGCTCTCTAAGCCCTCCACACACTGGGGGGAATTTATTAAGACTGCCGTTTCATACTCCAGTCTTAATAGAAAGATGCAACACATTTATTAACAGATGAAAGTCTCTTAATAAATATGTCATATCTTTCTTCTGCCACAGTCGTGCTATCCGCCCCCCCATCGGCATGAAACAAAAATATAAAAAAACACATACTCACCGCTCCTCTTCTCCCTTTCTGTGTCCCCACAGAATGCTGCACGGCTCATACAAGATCCTGATGCCGAGCAGCGTCAGGGTCTTATATGTGACGCAGAACTCAATGTCATCATCGCTGTGTCACATTAAACTTTGACACTGCCCGGCGTCAGTACATTGTATGAGCCACGTCATGCTGAGGGGACCCGGAAGGGAGAAGAGAAGCATTGATGTGAGAATTATTATTATTTTTTATTTCATTGTTCAATAGGTGGGTTGGGGGGGGGTAGTCCGATCGGGGCGGGGGGGGGGGGGGTCAATGTTCGAGGTCCAGCAAAGGCCTTTACCTTGCTTTGCTTAGTAGCTGGCATAGATTTAAAAAGGACAAAAGTCGCAATTTGCAAAGCAAATTGGGACTTTTGGGCTCTTGTGCAACTTTTCTATGCAAGAAAAGTGCCATAGAAATATTGAAATATTTCCCCCACTGTGTTTATGTTTTTTGCTATAACTAAATCCTTTATCAAGAATACTGTAATTTATTAGCCTATAGGAGTGTGTAAAAATATGATTAGCCACACAAACCAGTCAATAATTACAGCTCATGAATGTAAAGTAATTTCCAGATGGTTTATAAACAAATTATGTATCTTGTTACGGCTGATAACATGGAAAGGAGCATCACTGGCTAGATTAAAAAAAACGCAGGCAGAGCTTTACATGGTTAACAGGGATAGAGGTAATAAAATTAGAGACTTTGAGAGAAAGTTCAAGGAGCAGAAATAGTAAAAAAATAAAATAAATATACATTAAGACAGAGCGAAAGTGTGAAATGAAAAATAAAGCAGCAGACCTTGCAAGGACCGCATGTCGTCATTCCGTCCATCAGCAGCAGTTATGGGAATAGCAGAGGGCAGGCTTGCGTTGGCATTCAAAGGGTTAAAAGCATTGGTACTGAGTGCTGAGCGGTCTTCCCACTGCTCATCATATTTACCCATTAGGGCCTTCCTAATTATGGCCTCCAACCCTATGTTGCTGCTGGAGCTCTCCTGCACAGCCTGTGTTCTGCAACCAATTGGTCCTGCAAAAGTTGGGGACGGGCAAGAACAGAAATATTACATAGATTAATTTACTATGACATGGGCCTCCTATGTTTCCACTCATATAGTTTAAAGAAAGCGGTATCTATCTATATCAGTATTGTTTAAGCTTGACATTGTATGATGTACACCAGTTTGAAATAGTTGATTTAAACAGGGGGGAAAAAAAATAAAAAAAAGGATAAATGTTGTTATGCAGACATAAAAATCCCTCCATAAGTTTATAATAGTATTATTTACACTCGGCATACAATGTGACAAACGACTGAACTAAAAGGCTGTTTATTTGCCTTACCTACTATGGCACATTATAAAAATAAGCTAAAACATACACAGTCGAGTCAGATTATTATGACCACCTCCTACTTTCGATGTTGGCAGCGTGTAGCCCATGAAGGATGTGTCGTGGGCTGGCTTGGTGCGTATATAAGGTGTGCGATAGGCTGTCTGAACACATATTACTTGTTGTTGCCATGGATAAAAGAGGCGATTTATCAGATCTGCAAAAAGGTATGACTATTGGCTTTTGGGCCAAGGGTGGCGGTATTTCTTAAACAGCACAGTTTGTGATCTGTTCGAGCGCTGCTGTGGTGAAAGTGTATCGTGAGTGGACAAATGAGGTGAACGTCGTCTACAAAGCTGCGCAGGGTCCAAACGATACGCTACAGTGGAGCAGCTACTGTGAAAATCATTCAGGGGGCTATCAGATGTGTGTCTAAAACCACAGTTCGGCTAACCCAACTACGTATGGGGCTCCAAAGCAGACGGATGGTCACTGCTCCTATGCGAACAAAGGTGGATCGGAAAAAAAAGGCTTTAATTTGCATGGCAGTATTGGAATTAGACCACCAATGATTGGCAAAGGGTTTCCTTCTCCGATGAGGCACGTTTTCTGCTTCATCGAACGGATGGACGTTGGTGTGTCAGGTAAGAAACATCAGAGAACAAAACACCCTGCAATCATTGCTGGAAGAACACAAGCTGGTGGCGGTCTGGGGAATATTTTCATGGTATTCTCTTGACCCGCTCATTCATGTGGAAGCCACTCTGAACCGATTTGGGTATAAATCCATTGTTCCAGATCACGTCTACCCATACATGCCGATTGTCTTCCCAGTGGCAGATTGATGCGACATGTCACATGGCTAGAAATGTCTGACAGTGGTTGGAAGAGCACGACCTCGACATCCAAGTACTTTCCTGGCCCCCTAATTCACCAGCCATGAACCCAATTGAGCATCTGTGGGACCACCTCGATCATCTTGTTCGCTCTATGGATCCTCCCCCACGCACCCTCCAGCAAATGTGGGATGCACTGCAGTCAGCATGGCTCCAGATACCGGAGACCACCTACCAGCTCATTATGGAGTCACTCCCAGCCCGTCTAGCTGCTGTCCGTGCTACACACAGTGGTTACTCAGGATATTAGCTGGTGGTCATAATAATGTGACTCGAGTTTGTATAACACGCGCTTCAAAACTACTAGTTGAATACCATTTTTCTGAAGAAAGGAGTCTCCAAATAGTGCTAAAATCAGGTGGAATAAGAAAAATGCTACATGTATAAAAACATTTTATGAGCTATGTACAGTAATTCTATTACCTGATCCTGTAATGGCTGGCATGTTAAATATTTCTGTTCCTGGCTGACCAATATCTAACAAGCAAAGAAAAAAAAGAACGTATGATTCAACAAAAAAAATCTCAAGATTCTATTTTAATAGAGTAGAATCACAAAACCGGAAAACGAACGAAACACTACTAGTCTTAACAACTATTGGAATAGATAATTCTAAAACGATTTCTACAATTCAGTTAAAAAAAAAAAAGACATTGATTTACAGATTCATTTATGTTGCCTATATAGCGGCAACATATTCCGCAGTACTGTACAGTGGGATTTACAATCTAAATTCCCTATCTGTGTGGGAGGAAACTGGAGAAACCAGAGTAAACGAATACAAACACAGGAAGAACGTATACACTCCACACATATGTTTCCCTTTGTCGTAGATTCAAACACAGGACTCCAGTGCTAACCAAAGATTGAAACGATTTATACCAAGATGCACCAGTACCTAAACCGCTGCACTTTATTTATGGTATGTTCACATAAGAAGGTTTTTGTGTTTTTCTCTGTGGCAAAAATGCAACTGTAAAAATTGCCATTTAAGGCAATGAGACATTTAAACATCCAATCCACACATCATGGTTAAGAACTGATGTTTTTTTTTCGATGGCATGCAGCTGTCATGTTGAACGGTTTTATCCGCCGTAAGTACCGTAGGTTGTGACTGCACTGGGGGAAAACCGCAGCAAAACAAATAAAAAAAACAAATGGAACCTTTACTTTTTTTTTTTTCCATTAATGTTATGTTTTCTGTTTTGATACGTTAAACAAGCATGTATTAGAAAGGAAAGGCTTGATGCTCAATATGAATAGAGCCTAACTGATTAGGCCTTATAATACTCTGCAGAAATTGCTAAAATGCGAAAGAAAAAGTGGCAAACAGTAATAATGGATATGTATGCCCAATGCCCAAAAGAAATGCACGAACAAATGGATCATTGGAATACTGTGCTTTATGAATAATATGGTCAAAGTGTACCCACTACCTAGCACTAGAGTAATACACACATGCTAGAAAGCAACTATGTGAAGAATTTATATTAATAACTGTTAATGTGTGGAAAATGTCATTTCAAGAATCTATGTGAAAATTGCTACTTTGCATTTATGTATATTTCCAGATTTTTCCACATTAAATAGGTTGACTGCTTTGCATTATCCCTTTTTAGTTATTAGGATCTCTCAAACCCCAGCAATTAGCTATAATCTGAAAGAAAACATGGCGGCAAGTGTTCAATTCCCCTTCAGCGCCACCACAATGGAAATGAAGTATTACATGTTGCCTATTGAAATGAATGGGCTGTCCGTGTAACACATGGATACACCATGTCCTCCAGAGTGTAAGAATCTCTTTGAAGCCACTGTCCGCTCCAGCTATTCCTCCTCTATTACCGAAGAATGCCTTAAGAAAATAGGTTTGTAAATATATATTTCAGTACACAATGGACCTACAAAATCACCGGATGCTAGACCAGTTACCTGCGTATAATAAGTAACCAGGGTAGAAGAGGGAATTTTCAAACCTTTTACCAAATCCACCTGCTACAAAGCTACTGGCACCATCCAGCCAAGAGCCCTCGCTATATGCCACTAGATCAATAGTTTTTTGTTGACTTAAAACCTACTTGCCAGTCTCCATGAAAAAAATCAAAATCCCTCCACTTCAAGGCAACACTCCCTTTTTACATGCGTATAAAATGTATACATCTTTGTTCATAAAAAATTGGACTAAAGGGCCATCCGAGCCGGGTGTAAGTTCCAGAATAGCACAAGGTGACAACCCTCCCCCATTTCCCAATTTCAATTCTTCCTTGTGACAAAAAACATGGAAACTCTTACTATACTCTGGCTCATTCCTGTTGGTTGTACTAAGCTTTTTAATGATCTCCTGTTTCTTGGATTTAACCATAGCAGAGGTGCTCTCAGTCAGCTTACTGAAGAACGCTGGGGGTTGTGCGTTGTTCCCTGGAGATTTCGAACCCATCCTGTAGAAAAGAAAGATGTATATAATTTATGTTGAAAACAAACCAATACTCAAGAACCTCTCAGCGTTTCAAATGGGAAGAAAGAAAATTCTTTTGGTGGACAATATTATTATAGAACATGAAATCTGTATGAAGGATACATTATAAGAGTTGGTGCTCAATGGCATGTATTGCCCTAAGCCTTATTTGTATTTTAAACAATTTATTCCAACAGTATGAGCATGCGCTTCATATTTCTTTGGGGGTGGGTGTTTACAGGCACTGAATGTATAGGAATACAATTCCACATTTAAAAAAATAGGGAACCAATGGAATATGTACATTTCTAAAAATGATATTACCATAACCATATTGGACCCGTCTCTACTCCCTTGCTTTTTTGCCACAATCTACATGCATCAGGTGGACTGGGACCTCACATCACTAGTAGTTCACAACTTCTGACCATAATTCTTTATACGTCCTGACAATGTACTGTCACGTCACACTATGCCCTCATTAACATAATGCACAGAGTTATTGCATTCCACACACTTAGGTCACCAAATATTTAGTGGTGCTCTGAACATTTAATTGATCTGAGGGGTCAAAGTTTTCCCATTTCTGCAAGTGTCAAACACTGGAAACAATTATTCGAGAGACATTGCCTAAGGTGCCCATAGGTCTACTTCTCTGCTCTTCTCTTATCTGCTCCCCTAATCATTTCTTCCGTGAATACCTCATTACTCTGGAACTCGTTACCCAAACACATCAGACTCTCTACCACCATTGAAATCTTCAAATCCAACCTGAAAACCCACCTCTTCAGAAAAGCTTACAACCTGCAATAATTCGGCCACCACTACACTATAATATCAGCAGCTTCTATCCTCACCTGTCTCCTTTGCCCTTTCCTTGTAGATTGTAAGCCCTAGTGGGCATGGTCCTCTCTTCTTCTGTACCAATCTGTCATAAATTAAAGGGGTTGAACCAGAATCCAATGTTCCTTTGAAAAGCCTAGCACTTGCTAGACTTATAATCTAATCCCCCATGTTCTCCCAACCTTACTATAAGCTTTCCTTCTTTCTTTTCTCAGTCTGTTTCCCCCGTTGTTCTGTCGGTGCTCGTTCTCAAACTGTGCGGTCCTGCAGCTGTTATCACGTGACAATCGAATACTACATTTTCTATAAACCCTTCGTATCTTCTTCCAGTCCTTTCCTGTGCGTGTAGATTAAGTGAAGTACAGTGCAATGCACTGCGCATGCTCGCCGTGTGCGGTGAGGACAGGAAAACCGTACATTCCCGGAATCAAAGAGGATAGAGATAGCGGCGTGAAACTGTGCATGCTTGTCCAAGAGAAGAGGGAACTACTGGGGGATAGCTCTAGTGAAAACCAGTGTCAGACATGTTTTGTAGTGGGTACATTATTAATTTCACAATTGTAACTGAATGAGCATTATTTGGAAATCTGGGAATACAACTTTAAACTCATGTTTATTGTACTTGTTGTTTCTATAGTCTCATATTATTATGTCCAAGGCTACATTCACACGACAGTGAAAAACAGCCGTGTGATGGACGTTTTTAGATCAATGTAGTTCTATGGCTGTATACACTCTGAAGTTTTTTTTTAGCAGCACGTGAATACTGGCCATCAAAAAATAGGACAGACAGCCCCCATAGAACTCAATAGATCAGTTTTTAACGGCCGTTTTTCAGGACGACCGATAAAAACTGATCCTGGCCAAAAGGACTTGCAGGGCACAGCGCTGCTTTAAGCGCTGATCCCGGTGAAGCCCTTGAGGTCACTGCCGGAATCCCCAGCCAGAGCGTCGGCAACGCTTTGGCCGGGAATTCCGCTCCTAGAGAGATCCCCTCACGTCACTGTCCCTATATGAACAGTGATGTCTGGGGATCCTCCTGGAGCGGAATTCCTGGCCAGAGCGTTGCTGATGCTCTGACCAGGGATTCCACTCCTGTAGGAGCCCCTGGCATCACTATCCATATACGGACAGTGATGTCAGGGGATCCTCCTGGAGCGGAATCTCCGGCCAGAGCGTTGGGGACACTCCTGAATGTAGCCTAATACAGATTAACCTTTAGCGATACAGTGTAGAAGCAATAGATGTGGTTCTTTATTCTCTCAGTTGCAGGTAAGGTTTTATATGTCTACTGTTAAACATACACAATCAGTTCCTGTACCCAATAAAGAGTATTATTCCATGTCTAATAGTATATAAATATTACCTGTAATATGAAGACTATTGATTACATTCCTTCAACATCTCAACAGCACGGCAAACTAAATCGCAAGCACATTACTAAAATATAACTCCGTACTTTCTATACCTCATGCATTTGTACACATTTAAGTTAGAAAACACACTTGAAAACCAGAAGCGGTTGTAAAGGGTATGTGCACCTTTTTTCATGCAAAAAAATATTTTTTAGATTTGTGTACCTCGAGGGGTTCAAGCTGCATTATAATGTTGACCAATTTTTGACTACTTTCTCTCACATGCCTGCTGGTAAAACTGTAAGTTCAGTGCTCAGTTGACATTCCCTGTAAAGCATGCCTCCCCCTTCACTTAAAGGGGTTGTCCGAGATTTTCTTTTTTCTTTTTACATTTACAACCACATTGCAGATATGTACAATTTCTTAATATACTTACCCTTGCAGTCTTGCTTCGGTTCTCCACTCTGGCTGCTTTTTCCTGCTGATTACATGAGCTCCGACGTCACGTTTTCAGCCTCCTCCACTGTCGTGTCGTATACCTATCACATGGTCTCAGACCAGAGAGACCTCGGAGGGTATACGACACGTCACTGATGACGTCTCATTTCTGCGGCGGCTTGGTCTTTAGTGCTCGCGCAGCCTATGTAGTTATTCACTGTGAGCGCGTCTGCGCGTGTTCACAGTGATTTTGGACGGCACCTGCGCATTAGTATCCTGGTCTACTAGGAGCCTCAGAACGCTAATATAGACTCTGCTCCGATGTCAGGGGATTCCACAGAGTCCCAGAGCAAAGCCTATAATAGTATACCGTATAAGATTACTGTCTGCTGGGGTCCTGTATCTAAGCCTACATTGTGTTATGCTTAGATACAGGGTCTAACAAACAGTGTCACACATGGACCCTGTATCTAAGCCTAACACAATGTAGGCTTAGATACAGGACCCCAGCAGACAGTAATCTTATACAGTATACTAGTATAGGCTCTGCTCCGGGACTCTGTGGAATCCGCAGTACAGGGAAGGATGTCAGCGGGGACGAGCAAGGACAGCACACAAACTCTTGTTAGGCTCTACATTCACGCTCATTACAACCTGCAATGCATGCAGGGAAAAGAAAAAGGAAACATCAACAAACCGAACCTGGAGTACATGTAAACAAACGGCGCTAAATTCGAAGAAAATATGGGGTATGTGGATTTTTTTTTTAAATATACGGTTTTATTTATGTTGTATGTATAAGGGGAAATGTATGAAACAGTTTTTTAAAATATGATGGTATCTCGGACAACCCGTTTAATGCTCTAAGCTGGTTGCTTGTGCCTTCTCCCCCTTCCTCTCTTGACATGGCTGTGAAAGCAGTGATTTTTGTGAGAAAATGCAGCTTAGAAGTCTCCTCAGGATTATGTAACATGGTGTGTATGAATAATACTTATGTGCATTAACCACAAATGCCTCAGTGGGTTAGCAAGAAGCAGGGGGCAAAAGGAAGTAATACATTGGGTTTGTTTGTAGCCTGTAAAAACAGAACCCTACAACTTTCGGCACTTCGTGTATTTAAAATTAGGTGCCCAAGGATGACCTGTTACGGCCCCACAGAAAAACTTCAAAGAACTCCACGCACTCCAAATCAATGTGATTCAGTATTAAGAGTATTTATTACATATTTATCACACATTGGGAAAATACACGAGGAAGACCTCCAATATATGGTTAGTTACATACGAGGTTAATTTATTACTAGGTTAAAGATACCCCATGACCGATACTATTCAGTTCTCCGGGGCATTTTTCAAAAGGTTTCTGTATGGTGTGTCAACAGTGTGATCCTGCTGTGTGAGTGCAGAGTCACACTACTGATGCAGTATACAGATGGCTGTCGAAAAAGGTCCAGGAGGACCCAAACATCTCTGTTATGTGGTATCTTTAATTAAAATGGATTAGCCATGAATGTAACTAACCCTATTTGAATGTCTTCCTCAAGAATTTTCCCACTGTGTGATGAAATGGTTATAAATATTCTCAATATTGAATCACAGTGATTTAGAGCGCTGTGGGACTCATTGTAGTTGGTCTGCAAACATACAAAAGCAGCTGCATTAACCGGTTGGATACAGGTCTCAATAGGAGATGTATACAATAAATGGAGCAAAAAATAAAAATGGTTGCAAAGGTTCACATACCCTTTAGGTTAACTGTTTAGGATATAAAGAAATAAATATTTTTGGCACAAAGCATGCAAGTTTTTACAGAATTTGAAAGTTAAAAAGAATATATAGAAGTCATCATTATAACAGAATCAGTTTAAAGGAAACAGAATAGGTTGTTCACTTGTGAAACTATAGAAAATGGTAAGATGGAGATGTAGACAGGGCGAGAGATGTGTGTTGAAAAATGTTCTATTCAATATAAAATATTCTAGATGTGTAATTTTCTAAATTTTCTCTTTCTTGTTATTCATAAGCTGCCATTCAGTAAGCACTCCTGTTTATTTGTTAAATAATACAATGAATGCCCTCCAGGTCATTTTTTAAACTGTGGTGTCAATTTTTATTCTCAAGAATACTCTTTCTTCCATAAATCTTCCTCTATACACCGATAAGCCATAACATCAAAACAACATGCCTAATATTATGTAGGTTCTCCTTGTGTCGCCAAAACGGCCTTCATGGATTAGACTTGTTTTTCCATCACATCCCACAGATGCTCGTTCGGATTAAAGTCTGGGGATATTTGAGGCCAAGTCAACACCTTGAACTATTTGTGATGTTCCTCAGACCAGTCCAGAACAATGTTTGCCGTGTGAAAAAAGCCACTGCCATTAGTGAATACTGCTGCCATGAAGGACACTACGTTAGTCTGAAAATGTTTCGTTAGGAACCTGGTGCCATCTCTTCCCCAAGTAACCGACGCACACACCCCCAGCCATCCACATGATCTAAAAGAAAATGTCATTCATCAGACTAGGCCACCTTCTTCCATTACTCCATGGTCCAATTCTGAAGCTCAAGTGACCATTGTAGGCGCTTTCGATGCTGGACAGGGATCAGAATGGGCACTCTGATCAGTCTGCGGCTATTCAGACCCAAATGCAGTATGCACTGTGTGATCTGACTATTTAGCATAGCCAGCATCAACATTTTCTGCAATTTGTGGTACAGTACCTCTTGTGAGATCAGACCAGATGGCTAGTAGCCTTTGTTCCCCACGCGCATCAAATGAGCCTCGAGTGCCCAAGACCTGGTCGCCAGTTCACTGGTTTTCCTTCCTTTTGGTCGGTACTAACCACTATATATAGGAAACACCTCACAAGACCTGCATTTTTGGTGATGCTCTGACCCAGTCGTCTAGCCTTCACAATTTTGCCAAATTGGCTCCGATCCTTACACTTGGCAATTTTCCTGCTTCCAACACATTAACTTCAATAACTTACTGTTCACTTAGCTGTCTAATATATCCCATGCCTTCACATGCGAGATTGTAATGAGATAATCAATGTTATTCACTTCACCTGTCAGTTGTTTTAATGTTATGGCTGAATGGTGAATACACCAGTCTTTTTCCCTCTCCAGTTCATTTAGTGACTTGGAACGGAAAGAGCTGTAGCTTTTGCCATGTGTAATTCATAATACATTTCTATGAAGCACTTCTATAGTGTGCAGTATAAAGCTTTGGTTGGCTTTTAGTGCACTAATTCAGTAACTTGTGAAATTTGGTTTCGAAAAAGGGACATAAAATTTCCAGTGGGGAAATCATAATTTGACCCAATTGTGCAAATAAAATGACTTATGTACTAGCTCTAGTTGAAGAGTTGTTTTTTTCAGGTAAATGTTGGATTTCTGGTTGATATCTATAGCTACTATAACTATATTTATCAGCAGCTGATCTTTAAAATCCAATATCCGCTCCTACTACTCTACATCCTATCCTACTCCACTAGCAGATGACGGTCTCATCAAAAAGCAGTTGGAAAAGCAATCTGAAGGGAAAGTATGACTGGATACTGATGGAAAAGTAGGCTGGCATGCTTTGAGAGTGCATTACCTTGGTTCTGTTTGCTCTCCCTCTCTATATAAAGTGGTATATGTGGAACTTCTAGAATACTCTGGTTGTCCCATGCCCTCTGGTGGAGAAATGGGGTCGATACCATCTTCTGATCCACTCAACGTAGATGCTTTGTTTTGATCTGGTGATCTATGGATCAATGAAGCTCAGGTTCATCTACTGCACACATGAGTTTAGAGGTTTGAACTACACGTGGTGGGATCTAGTTATAATACTTACGGGAAATACTAAAAGTTCTGTCATATAAAAACAGGCTTAGAAGTCAATGTTGATGTTATGGACATCCTGAACTATTGATTTAAAGGGGCATAGGCAGACATTTCTATGGGGGCGATGCCATCAAGGATAAATCCAAGATACAAACCCATTTTGTATGGCCAATATTTCACTTTGGTCTTTGCTAAGATCCTGTACTTTGCACCTCAAACTCAACAAATAACACATACCTTTTCTCTGCATTGATCCCAGGAGACATCCTTGCTGCCTGACACTGTTCCTGATGGATGGTATCACTGGGGTTCTGCCTTAGGTCCAATACCGGACATCCAGCATAATATATCTGTGCTGGAATTTGAGGATGCAGCTGCTGTGGGTGGTTTCGTGTGTAGTCCTGTGTAATAACCTCCTGAAATGAGAAGCCACATGCAATGGTTGAAAATAGCTTTTTATGACTTTTAAAGTACAATACCAAGTCAAATAGTTTGAAGAAATGCGACTTCATCACCCAACACACGACCACGATTCTTTCAATTCTACTAAGGCTTTATTCAGACGACCGGGTGTCAAGTCGGCCATAAAAAAACTGATGTTTTTTTTCTCATAGACTCGAGTTTATTGAGGGATCCGGGAAAACGGGCAAAAATAGGACATGTCCTATTTTTTCCTGGGCCATTCCCATGGTCTATTAAAAGAACGGCCGTGTGAATAGCCCCATACACATGCATTCATTTTAATGCAGCCGCGTGACGGCCGTTAAAAAACACGGCCGTTCCTTAAACAAAGTCTTGTATTGGAAGAGTTGTCTCATCTTTCAATAAAGGAATATTAAAGCAATTAACGGTAAAATAAATGATCTATTGTTTAAATCAAGTAAATAAATTTTTTAAAGATTTTTGGGGTTTGTTTTTTTAAAATTTCTATGTCATTATATAAAAAAAAAAAATCATCATCTAACATCTTGCACTCTGGCCACTGAGCCTCACAATAGACTGACACTTCCTGTTCTGTAGAGATCACTTCTCAGCAGTCATCTCATTATCATCACAGGCAGGATTACAATGACAGGTAACACCTCTGTATAGATATCACAGGATCCATCGTTGACAATAGGTGATGGACACAGCTCCCCTCCTATCCCTTCCTGCACAATGACCTCTACACAGGTCAGAGTATGCCTAGAAAACTCTCCTATAGAAGTCAATGCTTCCACAGGTTCCTATGGTCCACATGGTTGCTTTACAATCACAAAAATAAAAACAGATTAGAAAAAAAGCATATTTCACTATTTGGTTTTATTAGTAAAAAAAATAAATATATAGGTGATACATTCCCTTGAAGCAACATACTTGAACTCAATGGTGGAATTTACTAAGACTGGTTTTCATATGTCAGTCTTAATATAATAAACGCTAGAGTAGAATGCTCCGAATTCATTAATTGGCACACGCTTCTTAATAAATTAGGCGCATCTCTGACCGTCCGTGCACCAGAAGGTCAAAACTACGCCAGCTCACAGCTATAATTTAATCCAATCTCTGTCGTAAATTACAGTAAATTTGTAGGGCCGCGGGTGGCTCCGCCCCTTCCCCTAAGTGCCGCCCACTCTATGCTAAAGTGGCATGAGGAAAATAAATGGCACAAAAGACATTTTGCGCAAAATGTGACTTTAGCAAATTTTTTATGCCAGAAAACTGGCCTAGACCATTTGATAAATATCCTTTGCTGTATTATAGAACTCTGACGCTACCAATGAGTTAAAAGTGTGAACTTTGAACAATTGTTTTTAGAGCTATAGAAGACACATAAATTACTTACACAAAGTAATGAAATTCACTACCAGAAAATATTAATGGCAATATCTCGTAATAACACAACAGCAGTGGTCTTATCAATATAATAGTGAAACATACACTGATATGCTGAGCCAAGGTGACTACTCGTTGACTCTTCAGGTGTGACGCGGCCTGTGAGGTATGACATGGAGATTGCTGACCATCTGTTTTCTGTCGTAGATGCCCTTCAGATACGTGTTTTGCAGGCACTGAGTAGAAAAGGATGTTGTTAAATGAATATATGAATTTAACAGTTTTAGACCTACTTTTCACATGTAAAATTAAAAAAAATATTGAATAGTCTTATTTAAAATGCAGTTTTTTTTAAAACCGAAAAGAGAATGTTTTAGTTGATCTTTTAAATGATGGAGATGTCATTTTGTGTGAAGGCTCCACCTAATAACCAGTATCAACAATTAGGTAATTTTTTGCAAGATGTCCATAACAACAATTGGGTTTCTACATATATATCTTCATATTCATTTCTGACCAGACATAAGTTCCAAGTGATATTTAAGTAGTTTAATTGTATTGTTACACATAATTATATTTTCACAATTTATATGTTTTTGGAGGCATTATATCGATCGATGACAAGCTGGAAAACAATCAATTACATTATCAATTGATCATTCATACATAAAAATAATCATGACTATATAAAGTTTTTAAGTGTAATGTTCTTCGTCCTAGTACATTGCTGCCACAATTAAATTTGCGTTCTAATTGTGACGTGTAAATGCAGTGAAAGTGGTTGTCCGGAATTAGAAAAAAAACACCTACTTTTTTCAGGAAACAGCGCTACTCTGGTCTATGGGCTGTACCTGGTATTGCAGCTCAAACACATTCACGTGAACAGCAACACCAGACACAGCCCATAAATAAAGATTTCTGGAAAACAAACCAACTCTTTTTTTCTGGCCCGCGACAACCTCTTTACGTCCCGGTATTTACAAGGAACATCTGGCTCAAAACTTTTGCTCTGTCAACAGTTGCAAAACCAGAAGCTCAGATATCAACTAAGGGAACAAATGATTGGTTGCTTCATACTATTTAGTTTTCCACTGGTTAACTACTCTTAATTTTAACATAACTATGGAGAAAAAAAAAAAAGATTTCCACTGTTTTTCTCTCTGTAAAGAATAGTCTTTTAAAATAAATCTTAATTTACCTCAGAGTTATTCTGGGATCATAGATCTTCTCATTTCCCTACAATTTTAATCCATTATTCCTGTCAAGTTCTGTACAACTTTGCACTAACCGCACATTTGGCAGCTTCAGTTTCTGCAGAGCAGAGATCCTTCAGGGGCTGAATCAGTGTGTGGAGAGAGGGAAAGCAGTGCAGGAATTAAGCTGCGCATGACAGCTAGTGAAGGCAGCAGCTTTCTGGCATTCAGCATGTGTTATATGGTGGGACACCCCCACATGAGCCAGCAGGTTGACACTGCGCATTAGTGTTTTTAAAGTTACAGTATTGAATCAATAAAGACATTTTGTATATAACTATTTAACATTTTTTGAGGCTTATAGTTTCTATTGGTACGTTTTATTTTTTTGTCGTTTTTGTGATTGTCGTAATTTGAGGACTTTTGTTGCACCAATTTTATTTATAGGGAGGTGCCATATCTGATATAAACAGAAATTTGTTAGCACTTGATATCTTTAAACACATAGGAGCTTGGAATCACCTTGTTTGTGTCTTGATTCGTGTTCCAGATAGGCATTTTCAGAGTCTTGCATGGCAACTCGTACCTGCTTCTCATGACAAAGGCGTGAAGAACTCAGAGGGCTAACTGCATCATGTCTCTCAGGGTTGTAGCCTGTGGGAAATCCTAATCAGATGTAGAAACGTTAGCATTTTCAATGCAGCTTCCTACCCTCTAATAACAGGAAGAATTACGCAACTGTGCAAAATGTTCCCACTTTGATAGTCAGGACTTTATAAGAAATCAGAAGTACCAGATGATGTTCAGTTATAGACCATGGAAAAAACACGCACTACAGATAGCAGGCCCTTACTTCGATTTTACATCTTTAGTTCACAAGTACAGTTTAGAACAGGGAATATATTTATCCATTGAATAGAAAATAAATCACTACCATATATTTTAAGTAGGGTTTTTTTGTACTAAACTCCAGCCAAGAAGGAGGAATCAGATACTAGAAATACATTTTTCGAACATTTTGGCTTGGAAGGGGGGAGTAGGGGAGTTTAAAAATGTCATACAAATAAACATGTCAAAAAGAGACAAGAAGGCTGGAAGGAAGGAAGGGATATTTCTGGGATTAATCACTAATGCGTCAGGTAATATAAACAACACAAAAGCCATACCATTCCTGACCATCCGCTGGAAATGTTGGCTATCTAATAGTTTTACACTTTAACTAATAACGAATCTATGTATAGTCCCTTTTTTTTTCCCCATCTCCCATTTTCCTTTCTACATTTCCAAAGATTGCAGTTTTGGCAGGTCAAATGAGGCCAAAGACTCAATTTGGGTAGAGTGGAGACAATGGGCCTCCTGTATCACAACCGTTTCTGAAAACTGTGCCTTGCTTCCCATATCAATCACTGCTGTACTTGTTTACTTTTTCCATATAATTTAGAAAATGAAGGTTGAACTCTGGTTGGTATAGGCAACAATGTCACTTTTTGCCGAGACAGACTTGATACGATGCGGCACACTGAGAAGTTCTGACAATTGCTCATAGTTATCAAACAAAGCAATTTTTCAGAATGTTGGAAAATCTCGGTACATTGTTGTGTTTTGCACTGATCAATATGAATCGATGGATATACACATACAAAGTGTACATTTTGCACAGCTGTTTGTAGCCATAACTCAGACTAAACATCTCAGAACCACATAGCAAGCAATGTAGAGTCTGCCTGGCATGACTATAAGCTACTGAGTAGAGCTGAAAATGTCACAGTGAGGACACGCCACCAAGCCAAGCCACCCTGGGGTGACCGCAATCAGACCCACAATCTGCATGAATATGAGAGCAACTAATACTCTGAAGGCGATGGAATCCCCAAATATTGCAGCTTCTTCTGAGATCTTCAGGACATAAGAGCTGCTGCACTTTACTTTAGCTGAACTTGCACTTTGTTAATAAAAGAGTTGGGTTACTTTATTGGGCATAACTAAAACAGTCGCACTTTTTTTGACTCAATGTATTTCTGATGAATGCAAGTGTCGTGCACGGGCTACTACAGTAAGTCATATACCAAAGCCTGTTGTCTAGATCCTGTCTTTGACTAATAATGTTCAATAAACTTATAAAAAAATAAGTGTGCAATTCCAGATTTTGCATAGTCATTGGTAAAGACAATACAAATTTATTTATTGTAGTTTCTTTTCTTGTGAATTATCATTTCGCATTATGCGGTGTGTTTTTCGTCTTACATACCCCATATAAGCAACTAAGAAGTAACCAGCTGTTTAAAATGGGGATCTTAAATTGAAAGTGTTAAGAAATGTGTTTCATGCCTCTTTGGAAATGATGAGGTTATAGATCACAAGTTGTAAGTTAAACTGTAAATAAAACAGAAATGAAAAGAAACAACCGTGGGTTGTAGATGGGCAAATGTGTTCCCATTTCAGTAAAAAGAAAATATTAATACAATCTAGCCTATCCTAAAATGTTTTTTCCTTATCGGACTACAAGAGGACAATCATTAGATTTTAATTTTTGTGTGAAAAATGGTTTTTTAGATCATGCACCAAATTTCAGAACCACAGTTATAACATAAATGAGCCCAAGACAAGTTGGGCCAGATCTTACTGCAGGATGGATAGTTTCAGTTTTAAGCCCCCCAAATTAAAACATCCAACAATTGAACCAGGTAAGCCAAGCACAAATTGGATCAATAAAATAAAAAGTATTACTGGCAAAAAAATAAGTAACTGATCAGAAAATGAAAAAGTAATGAAAAAAATATTGAGATAAATGATTTGTGAAGTAAAACAATAAACAAAAACTGGGAAGCTGAAAAAGCCAATCACCGAAACGTGCATTAAAAACAAAAATAGAAAAAATTTATATTTATATATATATATATATATATATATATGTGCTACAAGCTTTGAACTACCTGCTCCCATATGTCTTACCATCACTACAGGCGTCGATATTTAGCGAGGCTCTTTCTCGCTTCCCGTTATCACAAGAAATTTGACGCATGATAATGGCGTCTATGAAGTTGGCCGCGGTCATGGTGGTCTTACCGAGTGATCGGAGCTCCTGTTCCTGCATGGAAAAGGGTTTATTTGGGGTCTTGTCTCTATTGTGCTGCTCACTGGCTGGCACTGCTGTCTGGTCCAGGGGCTGATGAGGTTGGCTTTTCCCCTGTACGTTGTTATACTGATGAATTGAATTGGCTACAACTGAAGGATGAGGTCTGGACTCGATGTTCTTAATTGGTGACATCTGTTCAAGGGCTGCTGATGGCAGCTTGGAGTTGTATATGTTTTCAGTCCTTGAACGCTCAATTTTGGCTTCTCGTGACCTTGCAATATCTTTCTGTAGCATTGTATTTTCAGCAGACTGAAAGCTTTCTCGTTCACTTGCTGAGCGGTGAGAGGATGATGACAACTGTGTGGACCGGATGGGTGAAGAGCTGGAGGACGTTCTATTGAGAGAAAAAAGAAAGAAAAAGTAACCATCGTCATTAAAACAAAAATACCTTAACCCCTTAAGGGCTATGTACACCTATGTTGATCTACTTAGATGTGATCGATATTAGGTGGATCCTATGTGTCAGAGACACACAGGACCCAGGACCCGCTCTCAGCCGAGCCATCAGTTAAGTTGATAGGATACATAGAAGCTGTATCGTAAAAATAAAATGTAATGAAAGTCATTCAAAACGTGCTTAAAATTACATTGATTTAATAAAAAACGTTCAAAAGGTTTCCAGAGCCTTAAACCTCTTCCCGACATTTGTCGTAAGTATACGTCATGGAAAGCTAGTACCTCCCGCAATTTGTCGTATACTTACGACAAATGGATGAAACGGGCTCTGAAGCGAAGTCCGTGCCATCATCCCTG
Source organism: Rhinoderma darwinii (assembly GCF_050947455.1). Classification (NCBI taxonomy): domain Eukaryota; kingdom Metazoa; phylum Chordata; class Amphibia; order Anura; family Rhinodermatidae; genus Rhinoderma; species Rhinoderma darwinii. The sequence continues at coordinate 474,087,529 of NC_134687.1, read as the reverse complement.
GGTGTCAGCTGTATGTTACAGCTGACAACCTGCTGTAATGGCGGGTACCGCAGTTAGCTCCGATCCCTACAATTAACCCCTTAAATGCAGCGGTCAAAAGCGATCGCTGCATTTAAGGTGTTTGCAGCTCATCGCCACCCCATAAACTAAATCGCCGGCATGCCGGTGACTGCAATGGCAACCGGAGGCCTAATACTGGCCTCCCGGTCTGCCTAGTACGGAAACCTTCCAGGCCCCGCCCAGAGGCAGGGCCTAAAAGGCTTCCGCAGCCGACGGCAAGATGGTGCGAGCTCAGAAGCTGAGCCTGTGTCATCAGTGGCGGGTGCCAGCTGCATGTTACAGCGGACACCCTCCTGTAACAGCAGGGACCGGAGCGAGCTGCTGATTCCGGTCATTAACCCCTTAGATGAAGCGATCTCTGCATGTTAGCCGTTTGTAGCATAACGGCAGCCCTGCCATGCGATGACAGGGCTGCCAACGGCTGCTATGGCAACAGGAAGCCTAACAATGGATCCCTAGTCTGCCATTACAGAAGCCAATTAGGACCCGCCCAGAAGCGGAGCCTAATCAGCTTGCTGTCAGTGAAGGACTGACATATCTAATACATTGCACTACATAGGTGGTGAAATGTATTCGAAAATAAATCACAGTTCGACCTTTAAGTCCCCTAGTGAGACAAAAGTCTTTATTAAGTCCTTTATTTTGGAAATAATAAAAATGCACCTCTACATCTTTCTATTTCTCTCGCCGGGTTCTCAGGAGCGCGCATTGGTCTCACATGCGCAGAAACTCCTGGCCAGATCACCTCCCTCCTTTACAATATAAGTGAATAGGACAGCTCTCAGGCATGTGCAGTAGCCTGAGAGCTGTCCTATTTAGCTCTCAGCCCAGCCTCCCCCTCCTCTTCCCCCTTGAAATAGAAGTGAATAGGAACAGCTCCCCGGCATGTGAAGTAGCCGGAGAGCCGTCCTATTCAGCTGTTCACGGCACATCGCTGCTGAGACTACTACAGCAGAGCCCTCATCGGGGCTTTCACACTTGTGATTGCTCTGAAATCTCTATATGTAACTATAGAGAAACAAAAATTTTTTAACCGCAGTCAGTTCATAAAGATGAGGGTGCAAGCCCGCCAGGGACACGACCAAAGTCACCCAAAAATTTATATTCCAAGAAACAGGTAGCACTCCAGAGATGTAGCAAAAATAGAAAAATGTGCTTTATTCCATCAGTCAAAACAGCAACGTTTCAGCTCTACCATAGAGCCTTTCTCAAGCGTTGAGAAAGGCTCTATGGTAGAGCTGAAACGTTGCTGTTTTGACTGATGGAATAAAGCACATTTTTCTATTTTTGCTACATCTCTGGAGTGCTTCCTGTTTCTTGGAATATATGATATGTAAATATAGAGATATCAGAATGGACTTTGGAGCAAAAAAAAATAGTTTTTATTAATGTGGACAAGTTTAGGAGACCGGAACACTGAACTGGAGAAAGAGGGGAAGAGGACACTGTACTTTTACACAGCACATAGTGAATGATAACGAGGGAGGAACGAGTAAGCCTCCTGTTAGACGTTATTTTGGCACTATACATGGCAGCATCGGGAGCGTGCATGCTGATGCAAGTGGTGCTGTGATATTTTCACAGCGCCATCTGCTGGTTATGTGAATGGAAAGAGCTTTGTACCGCCCACTCAAGCAGAAATTATAGAGAACGAGGTGTGGGACCATGCAGTCCTGTAGTGTGATTATGGGGTAAGATCAAACAATGGGGGGTGTAATATATATTTTTGTTGGTAAATAAAAAAAAGATTTAGGGTATAAAAAAAATAATGCGGGAAGATGGGAATAACCCTTTAAGGCTCCAATAAGTCAGGAAATAAAAAAAATGCAGTTGTGTAGACCAGAGGGGAACATTCTTCTGTTTCAAGAAGCGATTTACGAAGGCCCTAAAATTAGGGAACCAGGAAGTGGAGAGCTCAAAACATATCTGCTGGAAGCGAGAGTGCCCGTATTATACCAGGACACTACTTTCCCCAAACTGTACAGGTGTGGATCAAAAGGGGAATAAGTAAAGACCATTAATTAGTGCGACACTGGCCTGGGCAGAAAGGATTGCTCAGAAGTGTAACAAATATCTATGGGTTATTTTATTAATTTTTTACGCCATTATTATACCCAGATTACACACGATCCCACATTATAAACGAAATCACCAGTTATACTCAAACAAAACTACTACCAAGCAAAATCTGCGCTCCAAAATACAAATGGTGCCCCCTCCCTTCTGAACCCTACAGTGTGCCAAAACTGCATCAATAAAACACGAGAGAACCCTTTTAACAATTTTTGGGGTGTGTCTCTCCAGTGGCACAAGCTGGGCACGACATATTTGCCACTGAAATTGCATATCTAGAGAAAAATTGCAATTTGTACTTTGCACCATTCGCAGCGCAATCACTTATGGAAAAGACCTGTGGGGTGAAAATGCTAACTACACCCCTTAATAAACGCCTTGAGGGATGTAGTTTCCAAAATGGGGTCAATTCTCAGGGGTTTCTTTTATTATTTCACATCAGAGCCTCTGCAATTGTAAACGAATACTTTGAAAGTCGCCACAAAAGGCCTCAATTTCGCATGGTACGCTTTCAATCCTGAACCCTGTCGAATGTCCAGGAAAAAGATTAGGGCCACATGTAGGGTGTTTCTAAAACCAGGAAACACAGCACAATTATAAGGGTATGCTCACACGCAGTAGCAAAATACGTCTAAAATTACGGAGCGGTTTTCGCCTGAAAACAGCTCCTGATTTTCAGACGTTTTTGTAACTACTCGCGTTTTTCGCGGCGTATTTTACGGACGTTATTGGAGCTGGTTTTCAATGGAGTCAATGAAAAACGGCTCCAAAAACGTCCCAAGAAGTGACATGCACTTCTTTGATGCGGGCGTATTTTTATGCGCCGTCTTTTGACAGCGACACGTAAAATTACACCTCATGGGAACAGGACATCGTAAAACCCATTGAAAGCAATGGGCAGATGTTTGTAGGCGTAATGGAGAAGTTTTTTCAGGCGTAAAACGTCCGAATTACGTCTGAAAACAGTGCGTGTGAACATACCCTTAGAGAGCTGTTTTTTCAAGGTGGCACAAGTTGGTCACCACATATTGGCATATCTATGGAAAAATTGACATTTTCACTCTGCAACATCGAGAGCACACTAATTTATGGAAAACACCTGTGGGGTTAACATGCTCACTACACCCCTAGGTGAATACCTTGAGAGGTGTAGTTTCCAAAATGGGGTAATTTCTGGGGGGGTTTTGGTCTCGCAGAGGCTTTGCAAATGCGACATTGAGCCCAGGAACCAATCAAGCAAAATCTGCACTCCAAAAGCCAAATGGTGCGCCTTCCCTTCTGAGCCCTACTGTCTGCCCAAACAGCGGTTTATGACCACATATAGGGTATTGCCAAACTCTGGAGAAATTGCTTTACAAATGTTGGTGTGCTTTTTCTCCTTTTATTTGTTGAGAAAATGTAAAATTTAGAACTAGACCTACGTCGTCTTGGAAAAAAATAACATTTTTATTTTCACTGCCCAATTCTAATAAAAATCTATGAAACACCTGTGGGGTCAAAATGCTCACTACACCCCTAGATTAATTCCTCAAAGGGTGTAGTTTCGTAAATGGAGTCACTTTTGGTTAGTTTCCACTCTACTGGTACCTTAGGGGCTTTGCAAATGCGACATGGTGCCAAGAAACCAATCCAGCAAAATCTGTACTCGAAAAGCCAAATGACGCTCCTTTTCTGAGCGCTGCCGTGTACCCAAATAGCAGTTTATTACCACATAGGAGGTATTTCCGTACTCCAGAGAAGTTGCTTTACAAGTGTTGCTTTTTACCCCCCTTTATTTGTTGAGAAAATTAAAGCTTTTGAGCTAAAGCTACGTATTCTTTAAAAAAAAAAAAAAAAAAAAAATATTTTTTTATTTTCACTGCCCAACTCTGAAAAAAAACTATGAAAAACACCTGTGGGGTCAAAATGCTCACTACACAATATATGAATGCCTCAAGGGGTGTAGTTTCTTAAATGTTGTTACTTTTGGGGAGTTTCCACTGTACAGGTACCTCAGGAGGTTTGTGAATGTGACATGGTGCAGAGAAACCAATCCAGCAAAATCTGCATTCCAAAAGTCAAATGGCGCTCCTTCCATTCTAAGCCATGCCGTGTGCCCAAACAGCCGTTTATGACCACATATGGTGTATTTACAAACTCTGGAGAAGTTGCCTTACGAATGTTGGGGGGCTTTTTCTTCTTTGACATTCTTTGTTTTTTTTAGCTAAAACTACATCTTATTAGAAATGAAATTTTTTTTTTTTTTCAAGTCCAAACTCTAATAAAATCTATGAAACACCTGTAGTGTCAAAATGCTCACTATAACCCTAGATTAATTCATCGTGGGTGTAGTTTCCAAAATGGGTTCTTTTTCAGGGTGTTTCCTTTGTTTTGGCATCACAAGATCTCTTCAAACCTGACATAGTGGCTAAAATATAATCTAATAAAAAGAAGGCACCAAAATCCAGTAGGTGTGTCTTTGATTCTGAGGCAGGTGTTTCAGTCCATTACCACACTAGGGTCACATGTGGGATATTTCTAAAAACTGAAGAATCTGGGCAATAAATATTGAGTTGCGTTTCTCTGGTAAAACCTTCTGTATTACAGAAAAAATTTATGAAATATGAATTTCTGCAAAAAAGTAAAATTTGTAAATTTCACCTCTATTTTCCTTTGATTCCTGTGAAACGCCTAAAGGGTTAGGAAACTTTCCAAATGCTGTTTAGAATACTTTGAGGGGTGCAGTTTTTAAAATGGGGTGATTTATGGGGGTTTGTATTGTATGGGCCCCTAAAAAGCCACTTCACAACTGAACTGGTCCCTGTAAAAATTGCCTTTTTAAATTTTCTTGAAAATGTGAGAAATTTCTGCTACAGTTCTAAGCTTTGTAAGGTCCTAGAAAAATAAAAGGATGTTCAAAAAATGATGCCAATCTAAAGTAGAAATATGGGAAATGTTAAACAGCTATTTTGTGTGGTATTACTATCTGTTTTAGGCTTTATTCAGACGAACGGGAAAAACGTCCGTGCAACGCGCGTGATTTGCACGCGCGATGACCGGACCTATATTAGTCTATAGGGCCGTGCAGACATGTTCGTGATTTTTACTCAGCGTGAGTCCGCTGAAAAAAAGTCACGACATGTCCGTTCTTTGGGCGTTTTGCGTGAATTACGCACCCATTGAAGTCAATGGGTGCGTGAAAACCACGCATGTCGCACGGAAGCACTTCTGTGCGAACAGCGTGATTTGCGCATTAGCTGTCAAAAGGATGAATGAAAACAGAACAAATGGAGTGTCATAATGATGGCGGCTGCGCGAAAAGCACGCAGCCACGCATCATATGCTGCTGCCCCACGGAGCTGTTAAGTGGTTTTTGCGTGCGCAAAAACGCCACCCTCGTGTGAGTGAGGCCTTAAAAGCAGATACATTTAAATTTAGAAAAATGCTAATTTTTTGCTACATTTTGGTGTTTTTCGCAATTAAATACTGAAATTTGACCACTAACTTGAAGTACAATGTGTAAGGAGAAAAAAGAAAATCTCAAAATCGCTTGGATAGGTAAAACCATTCCAAAGTTATTACCACATAAACGTGACACGTCAGATTTTAAAAATAAGGCTTTGTCAGGAAGATCAAAAGTGGCTGCAAGTGGAAAGGGGTTAAGGATGTGGCATATTTTGGACAGGGCAGAGCTCTATTTTTCCAATCAGACGTGTCACTTTATGTAGTAATAACTTTGAAATACTTTTACTTATGCAAGTGATTATGAGGTTTTTTTGTGACCTATTATACTTTAATTTGGTAGTAAATTTTGGTTGATAGTTTTACTCTTTACTTAATGTTTACTCTTTACTTAAATTTGCATTCTCCTAAATTTGAAATACTCTGCTTCTAAAATGGATAAGGATACCACAAACATTAGTAAAAAAAAATAAGTTTTACCATATGTCTTCCTTACATAGACACTTTTTTAATTTAATTGTACTTTTTTTTTTAGAATGTTATAAGGCTTACAAGGTTAATAGCAGTTTATCAAATTTAAACATTTTATTTTAGACACTACTTCAGGTTTGAAGTGGCTTTTGATGGGCCTATGTATTAAAAACCCCATAAATGACCCTATTTTAAAAACGACACTCTCAACGTTTTCAAAACAGCATTTAGGAAGTTTGCAACTCTTCAGGTGTTTCACAGGAATTAAAGCAAGGCGGAGATTAAATTTATAAATTAAATTGTTTTTGCAAATATTGAGAAACACCGTTCAATATTTAATACCTAGATTCTGCAGTTTTCAGAAATATCTGATATAGGGCTCTAGTGTGCTACTTGACTCAAACACAGCAATGATATATGAACGAGCACCTAGTGGATCTTGGGGTCACCTTTTTTATTAGGATGTCTACCATGTACCATTTCATGTTTGAAAGGGCCTTGAGTTGCCAAAACATGACACCTTGAATAAGACTCCATTTTGGAGATTACACCCTTAAAAAAATGTATCTAGGGGTGTAGTGAGTTTTTTGACCCCCAAGTGTTACATAGAAATTGCTAGAATTGGGCCATAAAAATAGATTATTTTTTTGGGCCACTTTTCACCTTCAGGACAGAGCCTCATTTTTCAAATCTGACATGTTTCACTTTATGTGGTAATAACTTCAGAATACTTTTACCTATCCAAGCGATTCTGAGATTGTTTTCTCATGACACATTGGACTTTAAACCACTGTGGACTGCAAACCATTCCTGCTAAATTTGAGCTCCAAAAGCCAAATGGCACTCTTTCCCTTCTAAGCCCTGCCGTGTGTCCAAACAGCCGTTTATGAGTGGCTTTTTAGGGGCCCATACAATACAAACCCCCATAAATCACCCCATTTTAAAAACTGCACCCCTCAAAGTATTCAAAACAGCATTTATAAAGGACGAGGTTTCAGTCCAGTAGCACGCTAGGGCTACATGTGGGATATTTCTAAAAACTGCAGAATCTGGGCAATAGATATTGAGTTGTATTTCTCTGGTAAAAATTTGTGTTACAAAAAAAATAGATTAAAAATGAATTTCTGCAAAAAAATATGAAATTTGAAAATTTGCGGGACGAGCTGTACTTATTATTAATACCATTTTGGGGTACATGCGACTTTTTGATCACTTTTTATCCTATTTTTTGGGAGGAAAGGTGACAAAAAAAACAGCAATTCTGGCATCTTTTTTTTAGTTCTTTTTATATAGCGTTCACCACGCATAATAAATTAAATTTTAACTTTCTTCTGCAGGTCAGTCCGATTCCGGCGATACCTAATTTATAGCACTTTTTTTTTACAACTTTTTGCACAATAAAATTATTTTTGTAAAGAGAATGTATTTTTTCTGTCGCCACATTGTGAGAGCCATAACTTTTTAATTTTTTCGTCGATGGACGAAAGTCCCAAAAATTTGCTCACTGGCAAATTTTGCTCGATACATTCAGTATTTAATTGTGAAAAACACCAAAATTAGCATTTTTCTAAATTTAAATGTATCTGCTTGCTAATGTATTGTTGCTAATTAACATTCCCTATATGTCTACTTTAGATTGGCATCGTTTTTTAAACATCCTTTTATTTTTCTAGGATATTACAAGGCTTAGAACTTTAGCAGCAATTTCTCACATTTTCAAGAAAATTTAAAAAGGCAATTTTTACAGGGACCAGTTCAGTTGTGAAGTGGCTTTTTAGGGGCCCATACAATACAAACCCCCATAAATCACCCCATTTTAAAAACTGCACCCCTCAAAGTATTCAAAACAGCATTTATAAAGTTTCTTAACCCTTTAGACGTTTTACAGGAATTAACGCAAAGTATAGGTGAAATTTTCAAATTTCATATTTTTTTGCAGAAATTCATTTTTAATCTATTTGTTTTGTAACACAAATTTTTACCAGAGAAATACAACTCAATATCTATTGCCCAGATTCTGCAGTTTTTAGAAATATCCCACATGTAGCCCTAGCGTGCTACTGGACTGAAACCTCGTCCTCAGAAGGAAAGGAGCGCCTAGAGGATTTTGGGGCCTCCTTTTTATTAGAAAATATTTTAGGCACCATGTCAGGTTTGAAGGGCTCTTGCGGTGCCAAAACAGTGGAAATCCCCCAAAAGTGGCCCCATTTTGGAAACTACACCCCTTGAGGAAATTATCTAGTGGTATAGTGAGCATTTTGACCCCACAGTTTTTTGGAAGAAATTATTGTACGTAGGCAGTGAAAATTAAAATCTACATTCTTTCAAAGAAAATGTAAGTTTAGCTAATTTTTTATAATTTCCACAAGGACTAAAGGAGAAAAAGCACCGCAACATTTGTAAAGCAATTTCTCTCGAGTAAAACAATACCCCCGACAATTTGTCATAAACGGCTGTTTGGACACACGGCAGGGCTTAGAAGGGAAAGAGTGCCATTTGGCTTTTGGAGCTCAAATTTAGCAGGAATGGTTTGCAGAGGCCATGTCACATTTGCAAAACAGTGAAAACGCCAAAAAAGTTACTCCAATTAGGAACTACACCTCTTGAGGAATTAATCTAGGGGTGTAGTGAGCATTTTGACCCCACAGGTGTTTCATAGATTTTATTAGAATTGGGCAGTGAATATAAAAAAAAAATCCTTTTTCTTCAATAAGACGTAGTTTTAGCTCAAAATTTTTCATTTTCTCAACAAATAAAGGAAGAAAAGAACCCCCAACACTTGTAAAGAAATTTCTCCCGAGTACGGCAATACCCCACACGTGGTCATAAACTGCTGTTTGGGCACAGAATAGGGCTCAGAAGGGAAGGAGCACCATTTGCTTTTGGAGTACAGATTTCGCTGCATTTGGTTTCTGGGCACTATGTCGCATTTGCAAAGTCCCTGTGGGATCAAAACAGTGGATCCCCCCCAGAAGTGACCCTATTTTGGAAACTACACCCCTCAAGGTATTCACCTAGGGGTGTAGTGAGCATATTAACCCCGCAGGTGATTGTTAGAAATGGTGTGCACTCGATGTTGCAGAGTGAAAATGGGATTTTTTCCATAGATATGCCAACATGTGGTGCCCAGCTTGTGCCACCATAACAAGACCGCTCTCTAATTATTATGCTGTATTTCCCGGGTTTTAGAATCACCCTACATGTGGCCCTAATCTTTTGCCTGGACATTCGACCAGGCTCAGGAGTGAAAGAGTACGATGTAAAATTGAGGCCTAATTTGGTGACTTACAAAGTATTGGTTCACAATTGCAGAGGCTCTGATGTGAAATAATAAAACAAACACCTGAGAAGTGACCCCATTTTGGAAATTGCACCCTTCAAGGCATTTATTAAGTGGTGTAGTGAGCATTTTCACCCCACAGGTATTTTCCATAAATGATTGCGCTGTGGAAGGTGCAAAGCAAAAATTTAAATTTTTCCCTAGCTATGCCATTTCAGTGGCAAATATGTCATGGCCAGCTTGTGCCACTGGGGACACACACACCAAAAATTGTTAAAAGGGTTCTCCCGGGTATGGCAATGCCATATATGTGGAGGTAAACAGCTGTTTGGGCACGCTGTAAAGTTCAGAGGGGAGGGAGCGCCATTTGGCTTTTGGAGCGTGGATTTTGCTTGGTAGTAGTTTTGTTTGGAGTCTTACTGGTGTTTCCGTTTATAATGTGAAGGCACATGTAAGCCGAGCAGAGTACATCAGGGACATAGTCAGGTGATATAATAACAAGGTGAAAAAAATAATAAAATAATCCATAGATGTGTGTTACGCTGTGGAGCAATTCTTTTTGCAGAGGCAGGTGTCGCAACGATAAATGTCCTTCCTTATCCTCATTTTGGTCCATGCGCCGCACCTTTGCAGTTTGAGGAATTTCATGGTAAGTGTTGTCCTGGTATAATACGGGCACCCTCGCTTCCAGCAGATATGTTTGGGCCCTACCCTTCCTGGTTCCCTAATTTTAGTGCCTTGATAATTCGCCTCTTGAAACAGAAGAAATGTTCCCCTCGGGCTGCACAACTGGATATTTTTCTTTCCTGACTTATTAGAGCCTTAACGGATTTTATTTTTACACAGACATAGTGGTATATGAGGCCTGTTTTTTTGCGGGACGAGCTGTACTTATTATTAATACCATTTTGGGGTACATTTGAAATACTCTGCTTCTAAAATGGATAAGGATACCACAAACATTAGTAAAAAAAAATAAGTTTTACCATATGTCTTCCTTACATAGACACTTTTTTAATTTAATTGTACTTTTTTTTTTAGAATGTTATAAGGCTTACAAGGTTAATAGCAGTTTATCAAATTTAAACATTTTATTTTAGACACTACTTCAGGTTTGAAGTGGCTTTTGATGGGCCTATGTATTAAAAACCCCATAAATCACCCTATTTTAAAAACGACACTCTCAACGTTTTCAAAACAGCATTTAGGAAGTTTGCAACTCTTCAGGTGTTTCACAGGAATTAAAGCAAGGCGGAGATTAAATTTATAAATTAAATTGTTTTTGCAAATATTGAGAAACACCGTTCAATATTTAATACCTAGATTCTGCAGTTTTCAGAAATATCTGATATAGGGCTCTAGTGTGCTACTTGACTCAAACACAGCAATGATATATGAACGAGCACCTAGTGGATCTTGGGGTCACCTTTTTATTAGGATGTCTACCATGTACCATTTCATGTTTGAAAGGGCCTTGAGTTGCCAAAACATGACACCTTGAATAAGACTCCATTTTGGAGATTACACCCTTAAAAAAATGTATCTAGGGGTGTAGTGAGTTTTTTGACCCCCAAGTGTTACATAGAAATTGCTAGAATTGGGCCATAAAAATAGATTATTTTTTTTGGCCACTTTTCACCTTCAGGACAGAGCCTCATTTTTCAAATCTGACATGTTTCACTTTATGTGGTAATAACTTCAGAATACTTTTACCTATCCAAGCGATTCTGAGATTGTTTTCTCATGACACATTGGACTTTAAACCACTGTGGACTGCAAACCATTCCTGCTAAATTTGAGCTCCAAAAGCCAAATGGCACTCTTTCCCTTCTAAGCCCTGCCGTGTGTCCAAACAGCCGTTTATGAGTGGCTTTTTAGGGGCCCATACAACACAAACCCCCATAAATCACCCCATTTTAAAAACTGCACCCCTCAAAGTATTCAAAACAGCATTTATAAAGGACGAGGTTTCAGTCCAGTAGCACGCTAGGGCTACATGTGGGATATTTCTAAAAACTGCAGAATCTGGGCAATAGATATTGAGTTGTATTTCTCTGGTAAAAATTTGTGTTACAAAAAAAATAGATTAAAAATGAATTTCTGCAAAAAAATATGAAATTTGAAAATTTGCGGGACGAGCTGTACTTATTATTAATACCATTTTGGGGTACATGCGACTTTTTGATCACTTTTTATCCTATTTTTTGGGAGGAAAGGTGACAAAAAAACAGCAATTCTGGCATCTTTTTTTTAGTTCTTTTTATATAGCGTTCACCACGCATAATAAATTAAATTTTAACTTTCTTCTGCAGGTCAGTCCGATTCTGGCGATACCTAATTTATAGCACTTTTTTTTTTACAACTTTTTGCACAATAAAATTACTTTTGTAAAGAGAATGTATTTTTTCTGTCGCCACGTTGTGAGAGCCATAACTTTTTAATTTTTTCGTCGATGGAGCTGTGTGAGGGCTTGTTTTTTGCGAGACAAGTTATAGTTTTTATAGGTACCATTTTTGGATACATGCGACTTTTTGATCACTTTTTATTTCAATTTTTGGAAGACAAAGTTACCAAAAAAACAGCAATTATGGCAGTATATTTTTTTACGGCGTTCACTGCGCAGGATAAATAACATAATATTTTTATAGTTCAGGTCGTTACGGTTGCAGCAATACTAAATATGTATGGTTTCTTTTTTTCAATAATAAATGACTTGCTAAGGGAAAAAGGGGGAGCTTGTGTTTTATTTTATTACTTAAAATTTTTATTGTATTTTTTACAACTTTTATTTTTACACTTTTCTTTAATCCCACTATGGGAATTGAAGATCCAACTGTTTGTTTGATGTTCTAATACACTGCACTACCTATGTAGTGCAATGTATTGGAACTGTCAGTTGTTCACTGACAGCAAGCTGATCAGGGCAGGGGTTTCCGTAATGGCAGACAGGAGGCCATTGTTAAGCCTCCTGTTGCCATAGTAGCAGTCGCCAGCCTTGCCATCGCATGGCAGGCTGCCGATTTGCTACAAACCGCTAAGATGCAGCGATCGCATTGAATCGCTGCATCGAAGGGGTTAATGGCAGGAATCGGAGCTAGCTCCGGTTCCTGCCGATACATTGGGGTGTCTGCTGTAACATACAGCGTACACCCACTGCTGATGACGCCGGCTCAGCTTCTGAGCCGGAAGCTGAGCCGGCGCCATAATGCTGATGGTACCGGAAGCCTTTTAGGCCCCGCCGCCGAGCGGGGCTTAGGAGGCTTCCCTTACTGCCTGACCAGGAGGTAAGTATTAGGCCTCCGATCGCCTTTGCAGCCACCGGCAACCCAGTGATCGCATTACTGGGGTGCCGGTGGCTAAAAACTCCTTACACGCTGCAATCTCTATTGAACGCAGCATGTGAGGAGTTAATCGGCCGGATCAGAGGCTAGCTACGGTCCTGGCTGATACAGCTGGCACCCGGCGGTGATGGCGCTGGCTCAGCTCCTGAGCTAGCTCCATCTCCTTCACGGGAATGCGCTAGAACACCAGCTCCCATGACGTAACTGTACGTGATTTTGCGGGAAGGGGTTAATATGTAGTTTTGGGAGACTAGAGGAGAAAAAGCACAAAAATGTGTTACACAAATATGGCAATACCCCATATGTGGTTGTAAACTGCTGTTTGAGCACACGGCAGGGCTCAGAAGGGAAGGCGCACCATTTGGCTTTTGGAGCGCAGATTTTGCTGGAATGGTTTTCTGATGCCATGTCGCATTTGCAGAGTCCCTGAGATAACAGTACACTGGAAACCCCCAGAAAGTGACCCCATTTTGAAAACAACCCCTCATGGAATATATCTAGAGGTGTAGTGAGCATTTTGACCCCACAGGTGTTTTGCAGAAATTAGTGTGCATATGTTTTGATCACTTTTAATTCCATTTTTTGGGAAGTAAAGAGATAAAAAAACAAAACAATGCCAGAATTGCTTTTATTTTTTTACGGTGTTTATTAAGCTGGATAAATAATATGCTATCTTTATTTTGTGGGTTGATATGATTAGGGTGATACCAAATTTATATACTTTTTTTATGTTTTGCTACTTTTACACAACAAAAACTCTTTCTAAATCATGTTTTTGTGTCGCCATATCCTGAGCCATAACTTTTTTATTTTTCCGTCGATAGAGCTGTGTGATGGCTTGTTTTATTGCGGGACTAGCTGTAGCTTTTATTGATACCATCTTGGAGCACATGGAAATTTATTCCATTTCTTCATTTTTTTATGTTGTTTCCCGAAAGGGATAAAGAACATGATATTTTTTTTAGATCAGGTCGTTACGAAAGAGGCGATCGTAATTACGTATCTTTTTTGCAATTGTAAAGAACTTGATAAAGGGGAAAAAGGTGATTTTTGCCTTCAGAACTTTAATTTTTATTTTTTTCTAAAAAAAATATTTTTTTTCTTTTGTCCCGCTAGAGGATCTAAAGGCCTTTACTTCTGATCACCTGTACAATACATTAAATCACCTATGTAGTGCAGTGTATTGTAACTGTAATTTTTCAACTAACAGGAAGATAATATGCTTCCGTACATAGCCGACCTGGGGGCCATTGTTAGCCTTCCTGGTTCCCATAACAATCATCGACACCGCACGAACGCTCGCGAGAGACTGTTGGGGTACAGGGGAAGTCCCCTCTCTCTTTCAACCATTTAGAAGCTGCAGTTGATCTTGACTGCAGCATCTAACGGGTTAAACGGCCATTGTAGTGGAAGGCCGGCTGTACATTACAGCTAGCTCCCGCTGTGATCAATTCAAGCTCAACTGCTGAGCACTCAACACCACGCCTGCCATACCAGTCCGGCAAAATGCACAAAACCATTTCCAGCCATGACATACCTATATGTCCTGGAACGGGTTAACATCACATTAGGAAAATTATTCATATAAATACATAAAAATATTTACCGCAATACGGAAGGAGTGGCACTCTCAGCACTTGTCATGAGGTTTTTCATGCCGGTATTCTGAAGAACACTGGGACGTTGTTGAATATTCTCATGTGTTCGTGGCGATACTGGGGAATGTTGGTGGCTGTGACTCTGAGCTGACAAACGTCCACTACTTTGCTCTGTGCCTGCAACAGAAACGTCTGTAGAACTGCGTGGAAATGTAAACTCCATGGTCAGGAGACCAGTTTACACCGGAAAGAGGTTACCATTGGAGTAATCCTTAGGCTCTGTTCACATCTTATTTTTCTACACTGAGGTATACACCGGGAGTATTCCGTGAAAAGTACCTCCAGTGTGTACTTAGGCCACCATGCACACAGCATATGGCAAAATAGTGTCCTTTTACTATACGCTGGGCTGGCAGGCGTTGGCATACTTTATTTTTATTTTTTAAATGTATAGGAAAGTCTACTAGGCTTTCCTATACAAAGGGACAAAGTACAAAACCGTATACTTTCTATATATTTGTTTTTACAAAGGAAGCCTATGGAGGACATATCCCATTGTATGCCTAATACAGTGGGATATGTCCCAGCCTTCCGTCAGAGGTATACATCAGGGGATCCTCCCGACGTATACCTAGGACATAGGCTCAAAACAAGATGTGAATAGAGCCTTAGAAAGCATAAAAAGCTTACATATGTATTCCTTACCTGGTCTCCATATGGGAGCATGCTCCACTGTTGTTGTAAGCACCGATTTCTCCCTATCTCTTTCTCGCTCTGAGATTGATGAGGTCTGCTTTGTCATGTGTGTGGTTGTTGCTGTAAAAAGAACATCAACTGTGTTTTATGGGCAAGGCATACTACAAACAATAAGCATTAGATTACTACACACGAAAAAAAAAGTAGCTAAATACATACAAGAAATACAGATTATTCTATATGCATTTAGGTTCATATTGTGTTGCAGAGTACAGTGTTTTTCCTTTGTATAGGTGCATTCATAAATCAAATGCAAATACGGAGCCACCATACGGATGTAATACTCAGATCTATATTAAAGATCTATTTTTCAGTCTCTATTGGCTTCTATGGGGTGATACGGCCATCTGATGGTACATGCGACGCATTAAATAATGAGCAATGTGTGTAGAACTATGGCTGCATTAAAATTAGGATGTGTTAATAGCTTGATAAAATTCGTTTTTTGGGACCTATTCTATGTATATTCTGATCTTAAATACGCAAGATGAGACTTTATTCATACGAATTATAAATTTTAAGTATCAGGTTCAGAAAAAAAAAAAAGATATGGAATTTGTGGGGACTTTTGACCACAAACTAAAGTCAACCAATATATCAATATTTCAGTACATTCTCGTTATTATTAAATAGATTGACCCACTTCTGGACCACACAAGATTTTACAAATATGATATTATTTCTGTATGAAAGGGAGGAGCAAACCAGCAAAAAACAAATAAGCAAGCAAACCATCCTGGCATCCTTCAAGAGAGTTCGCTTATAGAAACAGGCATGCTGGTACCTGGGGAGAGTGGGGAGCTACTTAGTCTGTTGCTGAAAGATTGTGGCCCTCCAGAGATGTAAGTGATGCGGTCCATTGTGGCAGCGGATGAGCCTGAAGATTGAGGTATGAGGACAGGCAGATGTGGCACTTGAGACAGGTCTATTATTCCTGTAAGTGGTAAAGCAAAACAATGGATATTAGTTAACGTTAATCACTTTGTAACATAATAATATTACATACATTATCAATCTAAACCAATCTAGACCAGACATTTCCTGTAAAGTTAATAGGTTAGGCTATGTGCAAACATGCATTTAATTTTATTTAGGTTTATTAGGTTATCATAAAATGACACAAACTTTTCAAACAATTTATCCTAATCTAAAGGAATATCTGATATCTAGCAACTTTGCAATTTACTTACGGTTAAAATTTAGTTGTTTTATCCATGCAAATTCTGTGTGAAGTTACTGCCACTAGGTGTCTCCCTTCCTGTAATCTAAGGTCTACCCCCTATTGTAAAGCAAAGCAAAGCCGGTCCCTGGTTACAGGCGGGTTGCAAAAGGTAGGAGTGTTTCTCTTCACTACCTGCCTATACAAGCCTATAGAGTGTGGGGCAGGAGGAGGGAGCAGAGAGAGTGAGTCAGCAACACATGCTGCATACAAGTCTATAAAGAGGGGAGAGGTGAGCAGGGGGAGGAAGCAGGAGCAGAGTGAGAAAGACAGAGACGTGCTGGTAAAATTTCTGTGTCACCCCAGTGCTGGATTCTCAGCTACACTACACAGTATTGCTGTATAACTTCCTCCACGCTGCTGCTGCAGCTTCTGTATACATGTATGTGATAGATAAAAATAGGAAAGCAGGATTCTCCTCTTCTATGTGTGCAATTTACAGAAGCCATGATAGCCATTAGGCTCCGCCCCCTAAATGCTTAGAGACACCTGAGAATTAGAGATGGAGCTTGCAGAGGGGAAAACCGCTAAAAACCATGTAAAATACAAATCATATAATGGCCATAAATAGTGTTATTCCTCGTGAACACACATATTCTGGCAGCCTATTCTGAAAAGTCACCTGAAAAGTTAGGTACGCCTTAAGCTCTGTTCACACAAGCATCATGGCTTCCGTTTACAGCAGAGCCATGACGGTTGTGACAGACCCCAACCACTTAATTGATGTCTCTCAGAGTTCCGTTGGTGCTTCAATATTTTTCACAGCAAAAAAAGTACTACAGACTGCACCAACGGAACCTCGTAGTGAGTGTGAAAAGAGCCTTAATCCTGTGTCCATATTACTTTTCATTAACAACCTTTTATCATTCTGCATTAAACAGGTTGTCCCATCTGAAACCCCTGGCGATCAGCTGTTGTCAACGGGGGAGGCTGTGGACAGCCAAATTAAAATGACAAATGAATGGACAACATTTTGATACATGGTCGTTTTAAGCCCTTCAGAATGGCAGCTCTCTTAGCCAGAGTGGAAAGTTGCTACAGAGGATGAAAATTAGACAGTGAGCTTCTCTGGGGACAGAGACCAATGTGAATGCATATTTTGTGGAATAGGTTTATTAAAAGAACGAGTAGAAATAGTCTATTTGTTTTTTCTCCTCTATAAAACAAAAATTAGGAGGATTAGGAAGTGAAGTTAAAAATTAAGGTACTGCTTCAAGATGGAATACTATGGGCACAAAACTAAGGGACAGACATTCAGTGCATACTTCGAGGACCTGCTGTGTAGTTGAGAGCCATGGTCGGGTCCCTTGGTTGTAGCCCACGTAGCATTTCAGCCCTCTGCGCCATGGCAGTTGATGGATTGTGATGCATATGCTGAGAGGTGATATAGTCATTAATGATCGTCTGGCGGTTTTCCATGGCAGCAGTGTCCGGATACCCACGGATGAGGTATGGTGGATAGAGGTGGGGGTATGCTGGATTTGGTGCCAAATGTCTGGGCAAGTAGTAGGCAGCTGTAAAAACAATAGAAATGGGACAATGCGACAAAACGTGTATTTATTCATAAGGTACAGTAATAATGGCATCCCGATAGATGTAAAAGTAATGATTTATTATATCTCCATCACTTCAGCTTAAAAAAAACTGTAGCGCGTTAGAGGTTTCCATTAACACTACTATATTTAGATAAGCTTTAGACAGGTTGCTGACTCCCTTAACTTGAATTCTCCCTCCAATATGTTGATCATCAGTGATGGGATGTTTGGCTCCTTTTATCCCCTCCACCCCCAAAAAAACCCATATTTTTTCTGCTCATTTGTTCCTATTGGGGAAAAAAATGCCTTATTTCTGCTGCACCATACTAAAAAGGTGACATTTTGTTCTGGGCATCAAGTTCTGAAACAGCCCCAATCATGAAAAGGTTAATTATTTAAGTCAATCCGTATCTTTAAGTGTAAATGGCAACATAAGAAATGGTTTCTATCGCAACAAAAACATAGGTTCTGAGCAAGTAGTTTCTCTACCTGCTTCCAGTGGGATTCCTCTGGAAATAGCTGCAGGGTCAAATGCGAGGGGTATGTGACTCCTGTACAACTCAGCTGGGCTGACGCCACGAAATAAGTGCTCATAGGGGGACATGGCATGGAGATGTTCAGGGACTGTTGTATGAGGTGACTTGGAGTTCAACATTTCTCTGGGATTAGGGGTGCTCTTCCTTTCCTGGGTCAAAGGTTTTCCAGAACTAATACATCCTGTAGGTAAAAATAGATCGACATCAATAAACAATACATAGAGAAAAGACTTTTCCAAAAGCAAAACAATTCATTATAGCAATTTCAATATAGGAAATGTTTATATTGAAATTGGAACGTTCAAGCGCTAGAACACCGATGTCTTTTCCCTTACTTTCCCCATGTCGAACCTCTCTGTGCTCAACGGACGGTCAGAAGTATTATTTTTAGCAGTTTATCCTATAGTTTGAACGGACAGGTAGCTTTGCACATATTGAAGTCAGTTCCCCTCAGCATTTTTAAATCTGGTTAATGAAAAATTACCAAATGACAGAATTAAAATCCTATTATATGTAATGGTCAGGGCTTCACAAACACTGTCTCACTTGAAATTTTTTTCCAATCTTCCTCCGTTATTTACATATTGGTGCCGTTATATTTGGCGCCCGATATGTAAATAAGCCCCTGAACTGTCAATGGGGAGTTTCTATCTAACTAAATGGCAAGGGGGCGTGATGTCTCTGCTCTGACACTGTCCAATCAGCTACGGACAATGTCAGGGCGGCTTGCGCTGTGTTCCCTCCCGCGAGAACACACAGGCTAGTGGTTCTGTAGAGTGCGCTCTCTCAGTCTGTGTGTTCTCGCGGGAGGGAACACAGCTCAAGCCGCCCTGACACTGTCTGTAGCTGATTGGACAGTGTCAGAGCGAAGAGATCACGCCCCCTTGCCATTTAGTTAGATAGAAACACACCATTGACAGTACAGGGGCTTATTTACATATCGGGCACCAAATTTAACTGCACCGATATGTAAATAACGGAGGAAGTTAGAAAAATAATTTCACGTGAGACAGTGTTTGTGAAGCCCTGCCTATTACATGCTGCACATGTATGGTCAGATGAAGGGTTCTCTTTAATGCTTTATATATAACCCAATGAATGATTCTGGCCATACTCCTAAGATTACGATTGGCCAAATTGCATCTGATCAATCGTCCATCGGATTCACCAGCAACATGCCAGAATAAACTGGCAGATTTAGCCGTTAATAATTATAAAAAAAAACATTGCAAGGGGTTTGCGCAAAGTGGCTAATAATGGGCTGTAAAAAGTCGATCAAGCCATAAACGTCGAGTTTCACCCGACGACAGACGAAAATGTCCAACCTGTCAGAACACATTTTCAGCAGAGAAAAGTTTGCCCTCGACCGCCGTGAAAAATCTTCACGTAAAATTTTAAAGCTATAGGTCAGCCAAAACGGTTCAAATTGGCCATTTTGGCCAACTTTTATCTTAAAGGGTATGTCTATCTTAATAGTTGTCTTTTCCAACATGATTGTAACTGTTTAAGGATTTCATACACTGATGTATACACACCACTTCTAGAAGTACCAGGTTATTTGGGAGTAAGTAAGAGAGATCTTTACCTTCATGGCTCCGCTGTGCAGACTCCCTTGTAGTCACAGGAGATCCTCTATTCAGATGGCTACTGTATGATGCTGCATGTTGCAACTGATGATCCTCATAAGAAAGTGGACTATGTCTTGGCTTCCCAGGGTCGTGAACAATTACAGGAGCTCCCCTGGTTATTGAACCAGAGTTAGATCTACTTTTCAGCATCATCTCATCATATACTCGTTCCATAGTCCTAGGGTCTTGCAAAACCTCTATGGAGTGTAAAGGGTGGTAAGGTCTACCCGTGCTACCAATTATGGATCGTACATCATGCTTCTTGGCACTCGCTGAAGAACCACTCTCATACTTCAAAGGTGTACCCTGTATGAACAGAGAGACATTTACAAGACATTAGCAACACTGGTGAACCATGATCATAGTCCTTTGGGTATGTATTCTGATAGGGTACTGCACATTCACAACTATTTGTTCTCGATAAAACACACAAATAATTCACGGATATATTGATTATTCCATATTGCATCTCATCTTCACTGCTATTCATTAGGAAACGTTTGTCTGTTTGGTGAGGCAAGAAATGTTGGGATGTTTTCTATAGGATTTTAGACTAGAAAGGTTTTCCATTATGTGTGTATTCAATCATGACAAGGTTGCTACTAATAAAAAGTTCTTTGAACAGCATTGAGCAAGTCCAATGAATATTCAAATAGTGCACGTCCCCTGGTCCGTCTTACCGCAACGTGCAAACTAAGAATTGGAAATAGCGCTCACACATGTAAATGCCGTTTCGTTTTCATTAGAGTTGTCCTTGTGGGTCAACACCATGTTCATGGGCAGGGGCGTAACTAGGAAACACTGGGCCCCAACGAAAACTTTTGACTGGGTCCCCCTCCCCTGGGTGCCACACAGCCCACCCTTGTAGATAGTGCCCCCTGTAAATAGTGCCATACAGCCCCCCCTGCAGAACGTGCTATACAGCCCCCCCTGGTAGACCGTACTATACAGCCCCCCCGGTAGACCGTACTATACAGACCCCCCTGTAGAGTGCTATACAGCGCCCTCTGTAGACAGGGCTATACAGTCTGCTCAATACAGTGCTATACAGCCCTCCCTGTAGATTGTGATACTTGGAAGTATAGCACTAAGAGCGACAATCGATGCGGCGCGCATTGGCAATTTATTTATCTTTTAAACCACGCTAATTCCACTCAATCCCCGCCCATACACACCCGGTTCAGCCCACACAGTATCATGCTCCCATAGTGCCCCCCACACAGTATAATGCCCCCATAGCTGCCACCATACAGTATAATGCCCACACAGATGCCCCATACAGTATAATGTCCACGCAGATGCCTCATGCAGTACAATGCCCAAACAAATTCCCCCATGCAGCCTAACAACCCCATAGCTGCCCCAGAGTATAATGCTCTCCATAGCTGCCCCCACACAGTATAATGCCTCCCATACCTGCCCCCACAGTATGCCTCCCATAGCTGCCCCCAAAGTATACTGCCTCCCATAGCTGCCCCCACAGTATACTGCCTCCCCAAATTAGCCCCCACAGTATAATGCCCCACAGTAGAATGCACCGCATAGCTGCCCCACACAGTATACTGCCCCCACAGTATAATGCCCCCCATAGCTGTCCCCAAAGCATAATGCCCCCCCCATAGCTGTCCCCAAAGTATAATGCCCCCTTACAGTATAATGCCCCCCATATAGTAAAATGCTCCTATAGCTGCCACCATCTCAGCCCCCCTTCCCTACCCAGTATAATGCCCCATTGTGCCTAATTAACTATGTTATTATTTTTCACTTACCTATCCCTGTTCGCCCGACGGGTGGAGTATCCTTCTCTTCTGGTCTGTGCCATGAGTGACTAAGCGCAGATAGGCGCGATGACGTCACTACATCGCGCCTGCCTGCGCCGAGCCGCTCACGGCAGAGTGAATGCTGGAGCAAGGAGCTGTCAGCATTCAGGAAGAAGGACCAGCAGTCAGCGCTGTGTGGCTGTGGGCCCCCCCAGTCTTAGGGGGCCAGTTGTAATTGTGACCAATGCGGCCCCTAGAGCTACTCCACTGTTACAGTACCATTTGGCATAATAGTGTTCAATAGCATCTGCGTCCGAAGGACGTAGACACTATTGAATGTGGCGTCGCTACCGCTGTAGCAGCCATAGCGGCTGCTAGCCGAGCCTCCGGGCATGGGGGAGGGCCATGCTGGCTGGCGGCACGGGCCCCCTCATGTCGAGAGCCCCGTAGCAGCCGCTATGGCTGCTACAGCGGTAGTTATGCCACTGTTCATGGGAGAGGCCTGGTCCTCCACAGTGACTCTCCAATCTGGTAGAAAGAGGGGGTTGGTGAGTGGGCAACCCACCTCTATGGGGTCTATATGCCCTAATTGGGCATGTCTAAACAAGACCTTCAGCTGTGAATATTACAATAATCTCAGAGGCTTCATGTTAACTTATCCATCCATGCCTTCTCTATAAATAAGGATATCCTGATCAAAAGAGCTAATAATAGATACCAGGAGATCGCCCAGACCACAGGAAAAAAACAAAAATCCCTGTAATAACCATTGCACTGGCAGATTCACATACTGTGTGAATATCACTGCCCATGCCAACAGGAGACATTAACACCTAAGCCACTGTAGCTGCCATGCTATTCATGCAATATATGTGACTATAAACAAAAAATACAGTTTTGCATGGATTTCGTTTAGGCTGTATATTGGTATGTACAGGGCATCCATGAAGACTTTTATTTTGGTATCTGACTGTGCAATTCAATGGCTGGCTCGGAGTACACACTTTTATGGCGATCTGCCCAGTGACTTAAAACAACAACAACAAATCTGCCTCAGGACTTCCACACTCCATTGCCAAGTAGGCTAAAGTGTGCGGTGATCTTTTACCCCATCAGTCACAATGCGATTGCACAAAGCGTGTGTTTTCATAGACACTTCGAAGTGAGGATATTTCAGAAGATAAAGCCCTGGTAACAAATGCTATTACATAGCTATTTAACCCCTTAACGACCAGGCCTATTTTGGCCTTAATAACCAAGCATTATTTATTTATTTTTTTACTGTTGCATTCCAGGTGTCATAAAGTTTTTATTTTTCTGTCAAAATAGCCATATGAGGGCTTGTTTTTTTGCGGCACAAGTTGTATTTTTCAATTGCGCAATTTTTGGGTGCATATAAATTATTGATTAACTTTTATTAACTTTTTTTGGGGAGGGAATTCTTTTTCGCGTTTTAAATTTACACCATTCACTATGGGGCGTAAATAAAATGTTACCTTTATTTTATGGGTCGTGCGATTACGGCGATACCAAATATGTATAGGTCTTTTTTATGTTTTACTACGTTTGCGCAATAAAGACCCTTTTTAAAAGAAAAATTGTTTATGCATCGCTGCATTCCAAGAGTCGTAACTTTTTTCTTTTTCCGTCGATGTGGCCATATGTGAGCTTGTTTTTTGTGGGACAAGGCGTAGTTGTCACTGGTACTATTTTGGGGTATATGGGACTTATGGATTAACTTATATTTTCCATTTTTTTGGGGGAGAGATGGAAAAAAAAAGGAATTTTGCATTGTTTGTTTTGCGTGCCACTATGATTAATGTGTTAACTTCATTGTTTGAGCCGTTACAATCCCAGCAATACCATATATGTGTATTTTTTTTATGGAAAAAAGTGAATTTTTTTTTTTTTTTTATATAAACTTTAACTGGTTTTTTTTGTCCCACTTGGGGACTTTACTATGCGATCTTCTGATGCTTTGGTATACTCAGGCCGGATTCACACGAGCGTGTTCGGTCCGTGATATACGGACCATATGTCGGCAGTATTTCCCGGACTGAACACACTGCAGGGAGCTGGGCTCCTAGCGTCATACTTATCTATGACGCTATGAGTCCCTGCCCTGCCTGAAATCATGTTTTCAGTACGGGACAGTAGTTACGCAGCGAGGCAGGGACTCCTAGCGTCATAGATAACTATGATGTTAGGAGCCCGGCTCCCTGAAGCGTGTTCAGTCCGGGAAATACTGACGACATACAGTCCGTATTTTACGGACCGAACATGCTCATGTGAATCCAGCCTCCGTATACCAAAGCATTATTGCCTGTCAGTGTAAAACTGAGGGGCAATCTATTAGGCCATACCTCAGGCAGCTACTGATGGCAGACCTGAGGGACTTTGTTAGATCGCGTTGTGGGTGTGCCTATGGGGTGACAGATGGAGCTCCCTCCCTTTGTCAAACACCTTAGATTTCGCGGTCGTTATTGACCGTGGCATCTAAGGGGTTAGACTGCAGAAATTGGAGTTCTCTACAATTACGGCAGTTGCTGTAGGAGTCTGGCTGTGTATTTCAGCCGTGCTCCTGCCGCTGATCTTGTGGGTACAGTGGCAGTACCCACAAGATCCGAGTGATGGATATATTAGTCATGATGCGGGAATTGGCTCCCGCTTGTGACGAATCTTTGTTAAGCGGTTAAAAGTGAAGCAGGATTCTACACACTGTGAGGTTATACATACTATACGCATGCCACAGTTTATTAAGAACTAGTGAGATCACTGAGATATTCCATAATTAACCGCTTTTAAAAAAAAATTTCATCACTGTATTCGAAGACCCATATTTTCTCATCAATGCAGCTGTATTTTTCCGCTTGTTTTTTATAGCTCACGTTGTAATTTTTAATAACACCATTGTGGTGTACATTTTACTGGCACCATTTAGTGTTGTCGTTTTCCTAGAGACAGAACTATTAGCTTATTTTTTTTGTGTGACTAGAAGTAGTTTTTACTAACCATTTTGGTGTATATTTAATTTATTGCTTTTATTTTCATAAATTTTTTGGGGGTTGAAAAAATATGGCCATCGTTTCTGTACACCATGCGGTGTGCAGTAAAAATAATGTTAACTTCATTCTATGAATCGTTATGATTGTGGCAATACCCTATGCATTTAATTTATTTTTATCGGGGCAGGACCTCTTTTTTTTTGTCCCACTAGGGAAGTTGCAGCTTCGATCTCTTGATTGCTTATATAATGCTTTGCAATACTTAGTATTCCAAAGAATTATTTCCTGTAAGCGTTACACTTGCGATCAAAGGCAGCTACCTACGAGAGACCTTAGGGCTATCATTAGGCCCATCGGCTGCCACCCCGCTGCAGTCATTATTGAGGTTTCTCTGATCCCGGCTATTACAGCAGGAGCCTGGCTGTACCCGCACGATCACCAGGAAGTACGATTACATTATAATGCGATTAGGTGATCACAATTACTACTTAATAGTACGTACTTTTGAAGGAAGGGGTTAATATTAATTATTCTATAGATACTTATATTATACAAGATGGCAAACCATTTTATGCAACAATTTGATTGAAATTCTTATCAATACCAGGTCTGGTCGGTTACCCCAAACAATTTTATTATTTTCCAACTATAATCCAAGTTATTTTATTTTGTAACAGAAGAATAATATCGGCTATAAAATAAACCATATATAAAACAAAAGACTGAAAAAAAGAAACATACAAAAGACTAAAACGCTAAGAATTACAGATATTGTAGATGGATGTAAACAGTGATTGATAGATCCTGTTGACTTGTAATAAACTCTGTTGGGGCTCCGTCAAGGCTACATCCTGCGCGATTCTTGCCATCAATGGGGACAGAAACTCTGAAGGTGGGTTCTTCGATTACACACACTTATTTACATCACCTTAATGATGATATGATGGCATCACAATACTTGAACAGAATAGTCTGCATGTAAGAGCATCATTTTAGCATAAAGCCTTGGACTGCAATGAAACTCATTGCTCGCTCTTTAACCACTTGTGGACCTCCCATAGACTATAAACGTCTGGACGGTCCGCAATTAACTCTGCAGGGCTGTTCCAGAACGTCCTGCAGAGTTAGCAGGTTTGCCACTCCCTGGCGGCATTTATCTCCGTGATACTGCTGTCTCTAGACAGCTGTATCATGGAACTTTAACCGGAGACCACTCAGCATGGTCTCCGGTCATGTGATCCTTGTGACAACCTGTCACAACGATCACATTACTCCTAAGAGTAGTGCTTACGCGCAAACTGTGAGGAGCTGTGCGATACAGCTGTCTAGAGACAGCTGATATCACGGAGCTTTCACCCGGAGACCACTCAGTGTGGTCTCCGGTCATGTGATCGCTGTGACATGCTGTCACAGCGATCACATTGCTCCTCCCAGCAGCGCTTGCGCGCCAACGGTAAGGAGCTCAGCTATGTGAACGCTGTGACAGCCTATCACAGCGATCACATGCGTGCCGACAGCTGAGACAGCTGTATCACCGAGCTTCAGAGCCACAGATTCAGGCTGTCACAGCGATCACCAGTTGCATCTTAGAATAATGTACTGTAAAAAAAAAACACACTTTTTTTTTCCAATAAAAATTTTCCATATAAATAAATTTTTCTATCTGCTACACGGCGACTTTGGCCACGCACAACACAGGTCGACCGGCCAAAGATCGCTATGTCCCGTAACCTACATTGCATGTAATAAAAGTCAATGTGGTTGTGTCGCAACGCGCAAGTTGCCACGACATGACAGTTGCAAGAAATCCAATCTGTTGTGTCACAGTTACTTGCAGGTCGCAATGTGACCACATTGACTTTCATTGCTTGCGGTGTAGGCTATGGGACATAGCGATCTTTGGTCGGACGACCTGTGTCATGGCCAAAGACACCATGTAACTCACACGGAGTATTTTGCAGGCAGAGAAAAAATCTTCAAAAAGGAATTTTGAGGCAGATTTGGACCTTCCTGCACTTTTTTGCCCAAGGCCATTAAGGACCGTGGGGGTAAAACGCTTTTTCTGCCTCCCAGCCACCCGGGAAAAGACAACAATTTTGGCCGTATATTGGCGCGGATTTCAACTCGGTTTCCACGTCAAAATCAGCGCCAAAAAACTCTGTGTGAACTGGGCCTTAGGGTGACGTTAGCTGTGGTGGATTCACTGCAAAGTCTGCAGTGGATTACAGTACAGGGCAAGTAGGTGAGATTTTACAAAACTCATCTGCATGCTGCAGACATTTTACACGGCAGATTTTCAAATCTTTGATATGTTGTTAAATTAAAACCTTGGTCTGCTTTCCATAAAATAATAATTTTTGTGGTGTCAAAGGGGTTTTTCAGTCCAAAAAAATGTATGGCCTATCCTCAGGATAAGCCATCAATATCTGATGGGTGGTGGCCTGTCTCCCTGCAGATCAGCTGTTTTTAAGGGACCGCGATGCTCCTATGATCGTCGCTTCCCTTTCATTTCCTTTACTGCTCACACTGTGAATCGCGGAAATACTTGTAGTGGCGGTTCACAGTATTACAGTATACACTTGAATGGGAGAAGGCTGTAATACTGTGAACCGCCACTACAAGTGTACGAGCACTGTGGCCCCTTCAAAACAGCCGATCAATGGGGTACCCGGGTGTCGGACCCGGACCGATCAGATATTGATGGCCTATCCTGAGGATAGACCATCAGTTTTTGTGGACTGGAAACGTCACAACATCTGTAATGGTCGTATAGTGTCAGCGAACCAGCTTTGGAATTTTTTTCTCTAAAAGCCAGTTTGCGCACCATTCATTGTAAGCGCCACCTTGCGCCCAGTGTGTGAGAAATGCACACATATTTGGTATCATTGAAGTTGGCAGAAGTTGCCAAATATGTATTCAGGTGTGTTTAGCCAGTGGCATGCACCGGATGTAAAAAAAAAAAAATCACCTAAAATCAAACATTCACTTCAACTTTTTCTTCCATATTTTAAAAAAAAGTAAAATATGTCTATTATTTTTTCCCACAATATAGAAGCCCAATATATTCTGAGAAAAACAAGACCAAATACATGTAGGTTGGAAAAATAATAGAACAACAATTTGCTTTTAAATTGGCACATGGCTAAAACTTAAAAATGGGCCTGGTCAGGAATGGGGGGGTAAACCTCCTGGTCAGGAAGTGGTTAATATGTTAATAAAACACATGCTACCAGAAATTGGCTTACATCTCTTAGGGGCATTTTACACAGACCAATAAACTGCCCCTAACGTGCGCCAATTGATGATACAAGAAGTAGATTTGTCACTCCTTTACTTTCATATCCATATTTCAATAATTGGGAGTGGGTTCGCACAACCAATCGCTTTTGCGATCATTCGTTCCTCCTCCTGTCATACACTTTACATTATTGTCACCAGCACATTCAGTTTACATGAGAGGGCGTGCTACTGACAAACAAGGATTTTTATGCCCGCATAAAAGACGCGATGTGCATGTTTAAACTGGGCAATAATTGGGAACGAACGTTCATTTAAACATCGCCCAATGTGGAAGGGCCTTTAGGAAGAGCAATAGTTCTATATTTATAGGTCAAGACAATGCTTTGTCTTTATTCTGATTGATTTTTAATCAAGTCTAGTTGTTAGTACTGACCAAACTTTAGTATATTTCACTACACACCTGTGTAATGGACCCTTCCTTATGTGGTCGAGGATTAACTTGAATCTCAGTGCTATGTCTCATTTCTTCTCTGGGAATCTCATGAACAGATCTACCAATTTCCTTTACTGTGGCCACCACTTCCTCATGTGGCTTAAGTTTAAGTGGGCCTGAAAGACCGTCATGCGTTCGGACTTTGTAGGCATCGACTAAGCTTCGTGGTGGAGTGCTTTCTCGCTTCAGCTGCTTGGCTTCTCTTCTGGGGTAGTCGTCTTGAACCTCAATGAAGGCGCGTGGAATTCCTGGATGGAAGGAATGGAATGAAATGTTTACGTCACATGAAGCAGCCACACATAATATACATTTTTTTACATTTATAATTATAAACAACATTTTATCATCTAAAGCTCAATCTCTGTGTATAACAAAAAATGTATGGAGGAGAAAACAAATGTTTTGTTATTTCTTTGCTCTGCTGCATACGTCCAAGAATCCACAGTGGCTAACATTTACCATAAAGTGTGGCAAAATGGTTGTAATACAATTTAGTTTTATTAAATTAAAAAAAGCGGACACAAATTATAAAACCTAGGGAGAAAATATCCAACAATCAGGGCTATGTCCTTACTTGGAGCAGTTGTCATTTATATATGCAAAACTGACCTCGGATGAACTGGACCCATTTGGTGTAATGTGTGTGTCCAGGCTAAAATGTAACAAGAGTACTAAGCGGTAGAAATCTACCCAGCTCACTGCACGTCCTCAGAACAAAAACATCACGTACCTGATCAGTGTTCCTGTCCTAGTAAAATAATTTTTTTTACATATTCACTGACATTTCAAATACATGCAATTTTCACACAGCACCTGAGGTGGACACTGCGATGGGTGGTGAAAATGTAATCCGTAACCAGCGCCTTTACAATTTGCACTCTCACCACGGGAAAACTATGCTAAATACAATATAACAAAATAAAAGGAGGCCAAACCAAGTTAAAAAGGTTATCCAGGAGTATAAAATAAATAAAAAACTGTTGGCACACTATAAAAAGAGACATCTGTACATATTAAAGCGAGCCTCCGGGCCTAGAAAAACATTCTAAATATGATGTTGTATATGGAGTAATAATATCTGATGCAGTCCAGTTGTGCCTGCCATATTAGGGTCCCCTCTGTCCTGTCCCAAAATGGCTGCAGCGCTTCTTAGACTACGAGTCTGAGAAACTCCCACGGTTCTTGAATTGGCCAGAGCGGCTCACGTGATCAGTTCCATCAAATCCGTGAACAGAGGGACTGTCTTAGACTCAGTCTGAGAAACGCTGTGGCCATTTTGAGACAACACAGAGGGGACCCTAAAACGGCAGATCCACGGCATAGGGGGCAACTGGAGGGCACCAGGTAATATTACTTAGAATATCCCATAACATTTATAATTTTGCCCTGAGACCTGTATTGTACCCATTGTTTACAAGCTGACCAGCTGAACATGGGGTGGGACTGCTGCAGTGTGACTGACGTAATAGTAACACAATGTGTATGTATAGTTATTGAAATGATGATTACAGTGCTGCAAGACAAATGCATATATCTCCTAAGTTAGCAGCATATATATATAAACACACATACTATATATTTATATACATAGTGTGCGGTGTAAAAATGTTTGTCATACATCACTGTAAACCACCTTCACAGATGTGTGCTGAGAACAAAAAACATATACAAGCACATACAGCAGCAGGTAGTAAGGAGACCACCAGGTAGCCCCAGCAGGTTGTTCCTCTAGCCATGCACTGGCATGGACATCTCCCATGGATACCAGAAATAAACATCTGTTTGCATCTCTTCCAGCAGCCTCACAGTGAAGAAATTGTGCAGATTTGAACCACAATGTACATTAGTAAGTAGTCGACCTTGATGATTGTGGTCTATTCCACTTTATTTACGAGAACCCAGACAACTCCTTAGTGGCTGGGGGAACACCACCTGCATACTTATACTAGGTCTTTCCCTTCTCATGACATGTAAGCTACATTTTATAATCAGATCTGGAAAATATAAGAACAAAGAGCAAAGGTGTAAAAGGTAAAAACAGTATATGGTAAAGATTACCCTGTGTAATAGAGCCTCGTATATGCTGTGGCGGTTCTTTCATACTGTGTGGACTGTGTCTGTCACCAGGAATTGCTCTTCCCATTAAACCTGCACATAAAAAGAGATTTCACACTAGAAACTCAATGCTCAAGGTGATTAAACAGAATAAAAAGCTCCCAATCAAAGCATTTTTTTTTTATGTGGCTATTTATCTATACATCTCTCACTTTACTTTAATACTGGGGAAATTAACAAAGCAAATAATAAAGTGAGCTATAAAATGAAAAGTTGTGACATAGCTAATAGAATTAGAGTTTAGGCCCTATCTACACTGTGTTTATCCATCAGAGAATTACATCAATAGTATTTCCCGACATATATCTCCGAAGGAAGGCTGCGACATAAGCCGCTGTATGGGCATACAATGGCATAAGTCGCCAATAGGGTCCAATTATAAAGAAAAAAACAAAACGTACAGGAGTGTGTTTTTTTTTACTGCATGCGTCTGTATGGAAAACAGACTACGCCATAGCATACAGTAAAAAATGTACTCTCTTGGCAGATGCTGGCTCAATGGGGACCCTTAGATACGTTTGACATATGCGGCAGGAACTTTCCTGGCGCATACACTGAACCTACACGGCAAACGCACTGTGAACAGAACCTTACACTGCCGTATAATTGCAATGTATACAGACATTACTATGGCAACAACTGGATAAGTCTGCACATTTCTGCAAATGCCCCGAACATGTAATTCGCTGAATGCCTTCCCAATTTTGGCATGGATATCTGGCTATATATATATATATATATATATATATATGTATTTTTTTAAATTGTGCCTACATCGTGTACACATCTAAATCAAACAAATTACCAGTATCATTGTGGGGGACAACGATAACTATGGGTGTCCCAGTTTGCAAAGGTAAGGCTATGGAAGACTTCAAGGCTGCAGTGTAATATGAGCTTGTATTTAACTTTTTATTTGCACAACTATGGAAGCCTACCTTCTATAGGACCTGTTGGTATGTCCCGAATTTGTAAACCTCTCGGCATCTGCCCTTCCATCACGTCATAAGTGCGTTTGGGAGCACTTGCATCTTGAGAGGACCCAACGGTACGATTATCTTCTTTGGAGTTTTGCGAAGCTGTACTGCCTAAATAAGAATACAATGTCAAAAGGGCACACGGTTATCCAGTCAATATTTTTAAACTCAATAAAATATAATTTTTTTTTTAGCAGTAATAGACCTGCAACAATGCATCCAATCTTTCATTAAAAGCTTTACAACAAGGTATGTATTTTATAGCACTTGCCAAGAAAACGTGATGTTTTGCTTTTCACAGCAACGATGCCTGCATGTTCCCCACTCAACAGCCCTGCACAGAACATGGAAACACCACTCAGCAGAACATGAAATAGATTTCTGTCAAATCCGGACTATTTTTCTCCTTTGCAGAGTGAAATCTGACTATTTCTGTTCGTACTACATAATTAATCTGCTCTTAACTAAAAAAAAAAAATTAGTGAGCAAAAGAAAATCTAGGTGATGCCCCAATAAATGAATTTCTTCAGAGTAGGAAAAAAGGAGATTCAGGTCTTTCCTCTAAACTAAATTCACCCCATTCCCCATAGTGTAGGATTATTGAAAGGGTAGAAAGCTCAGGATATAACACATTCATTCATCCCTGTTCGAACAGAAAGAAAAGACTAAACTGTAAAAGTCCTCGTGACACTGAAATTATTATCAGAGGCAAACCCTTTCAGAATGTGGCCCCTGGGAAGATCAGCTGCCCCAGGTCCCGCTCCCGGCAATCAGCTCATTGTGCCGGGGGAAGCTGCAGACAGCGGGGTAAGCTTGGTTCAGAAGACCAATTGGATGAATTTTATTTGTTAGGGTTTTGTTTTGTCCCAACCCCCTGAAAACACCACAGTGCACACGTATATAGTGCTGCAAAGCCCCTGTAGAAAGTGCGACAGTGCCCATTGTACATAGTGCCAGTGTCCACATGGATAGTGCCCACTGTAGATAGTGCCAGTGCCCACAGTGCCACAGTTTCTACTGTAGATAGTGCCCATGTAGATCGCACCAGTGTCCCCTGTAGGTAGTGCCCATGTAGATAGCGCCCATCTCCCCCTGTGGATAGCGCCCATCTCCCCCTGTGGATAGCGCCATCTCCCCCTGTGGATAGCGCCATCTCCCCCTGTGGATAGCGCCATCTCCCCCTGTGGATAGCGCCATCTCCCCCTGTGGATAGCGCCATCTCCCCCTGTGGATAGCGCCATCTCCCCCTGTGGATAGCGCCATCTCCCCCTGTGGATAGCGCCATCTCCCCCTGTGGATAGCGCCATGTCCCCCTGTGGATAGCGCCATGTCCCCCTGTGGATAGCGCCATCTCCCCCTGTGGATAGCGCCATCTCCCCCTGTGGATAGCGCCATCTCCCCCTGTGGATAAAGCCATCTCCTCCAGTAGATAGCTCCACCAAAGCTCCCTCTAGGAGCAGATTCCCCGGCCAGATTGTTGCCAACGCTCTGGTCAGGGATTCCGCTCCTAGAGGAAGACCCTGACACTGTCCATATATGGACAGAGACGCCAGGGGCTCCCTCTAGGAGCATAATCCCCTGCCAAAGCGCTCTGACTGGGGATTACGCTCCTAGAAGCTGCTTAGGTGGCGCAATCTACAGGCAGGTTGTGTGTGGCGCTATCTACAGGGAGGTTGTGGGTGGCACTATCTACAGGTGTGTGTTCCGGGCATCTCAAAGTCCCGGCAGACATGAAAGTGCAGCTTACGCTGAAAGAGCACTGCACAAACCCTGTTCCAGGCTTACAACTGCACAGGGCATCAGCAGTTGGAACGTATACAGCCGTATGGCTGTAGCGAAGGGGTTAAACAAGTATATATTAGAAATCTGTATGATTTCCTATTCTATAAATAAATAAATAAAATTAATTAATAAAACAAATTAAAAGTAGACAAACCCTTTAAGGTCATGTTTAGAGTCTTTAAAAGTGCAGGATTTCCCCAACCATTACTTCCATATGAACAGAATATTGATTATTTACAACACAGAGAAACCGAATATATCATGTTTTACACAATCTTTAACAACAGCTCCAAGGAAAGGAAATCACCAGACTTGCCATCAAGGGACAGGATGTGGCCTTTCTTGCCTTTATAAATGACCTGACCTTTGGACAGCGGTTCCTCCCGCATTCGGTCTACCCTGCCAGGACTGTTTTCGCCCATGATCTTCGAAATGGTTCCTTTGTAGAGTACTTCTGCTGGAGTGCCCTTAAAAATGTGCAGAAAGATGTCAGAGAAAAATGTAACGGTAAATTAAAGAAAATCATACTGTGGTAAACTTTATACTGGCAGTACGTGGGTTGAACTCACATGTGTAATGGACCCTCTGTACATTATTTGGGGATCTGGAGGAGGTCGATTGCTTAGAAAACCTTTAGCGAGACTTCCTCCATGAGCAGTTCCTGCAAAGTACAAACAAACATATTTAAAACTATTAAAGGGTAACTAAACTTTCAAAAAACGTCTAAAATGTCATAGTGACATGTCAGAAGTTTTGATCAGTGAGGGTTCGAGCACGGAGACCCCCACCGATTACTAAAACAAAGCAGCAGAAGCGCTTAGGGTAAGCGCTGGGCCACTTAGTTTCTGATCGGCTTTTCTTGGAAAGCTGAGCAATTGGTGTACGGGCTCAATAGATCATCCATAATGAGCCCGTACACCAATTGCTCGACTTTCCGAGAAAAGCCGATCAAAAACTTCAGCGCTCACCAAAGTGCTTCTGCAGCTTTGTTTTAGTGATCGGTGGGGGTTTGAGTGCTCAGACCCCACCGATCAAAACTTTGTTGTCACTTTGACATGTCAGAAGTTTTTCGAAAGTTTCACATTCACCTAATCCCAACTACAAGTTTGTTCATCATCATAACTGCAAGAAATTGAATTTCACAAAAAGTCATTATTTGTAGATCTCTTTTTGTTCCAAAATCTAAAAGAGATCCAGATATATTAACATTGTGAGTTCAGCATCCATAATGGTCAATTAGTGACTAAAGTAAAAAAAATATTTGTATGCTTCCAACTTTGTGGGAACAGTTTGGGAAAGGCACGTTTTTGTTCCAGCATGACTGTGCCTCAGAGCAAGGTCCATAAAGACATGGTTGGGTGAGTTTGAAGTGGAAGAACTGGACTGTCCCGCACAGAGCCCTGATCTCTCGGTTAGGTGCCATTAGCCAAATGGTACAATATTTTTTGGGGCCAAATTGGTTAATAGAACAGGGGACCTGTCCTCACAATATGCTGTCCTAACATAAGGCAGCATATTCAGGTGACATATCTGCTTTAATGTAAAACAAATAAACCACATACATGCGAGCCTATAATAATCAACAGCGGTCAGAATATATGGGGAAAAAAACATGTATTATAAACTATAAAAAAAAATTTTTGCATAACTTTATTATTTATACCATTAAAGCCATAGTCATGTGACAATGTTCATGTGTACTGTAACCCATTTACACAGTCCTGAAAAGGAGGTGCAATAGGCGCATTAGAAGGAGAGCCCTGTCAGTCAGTGGTCCTCCGCCAACCACGACAGCGGCACTCTACATAGTAATTTGTTTCAAATCCTTACAACAAATTGAGTTCGAGAAAATGAGTAATATACGGATACTTTATACTCTGACTACAACAAAATCCTATTTTAGGAAAGTCTAAGAAAGAAACTCAAAAAGACAAAGGTGCTTCATAGGGCGTCATCCATTGGCAAGAAACTGAGCTCTTTTGAAAAGGGGCATCTTTTATACTTTCCATTATGGTTTCTCCTTTGTAGTCAATAAGGCTAGACAATGAAGGAGTTTTCTGGTCATGTGCAAATAAAGTTAGGCGATTGTACAATGAAAATTCAACTTTCTTTGCTGTCCGTGAATGGAAATATCCTTGTTTAAATTCACAAGCGGAAATCTCTACAGACCTAGTCTTACGATCTGGGTCAGTCGTTCCCAATTGGCTAGAATTTTCTAAAGGTGGGGAGAACTGATCCCCTCCCTGAAAGTTGTGAACAAAGCCAAACGGTCACACAGCTGAGAGTTTGTTCCAATCTATCAATCTACGTAAGGGTCCTATTACACGGCCCAATATGGGTCGTGTAAACGAGCGCCGATCAACGAGATATCTCATCCCCCTGCATTTCCATCATGTCAACAGCGCATCTGCCTGTTTACACAGGGAGATGCGCTGCCGACAACAATAATATTTAATGCTGCATAAACGACACGATCAGTCAATGAACAAGCGTTTGCTCGTTCTTCGCCTGATCGTTGCCATATTTACACAGTGCAATGATCGGGAACCAGCGTTCATATGTACACTAGTTTGACCGATAATTGACCCGTGTAACACCAAACTGCAGCTGTGGAAGGGTAAGATCTGCACAAGTTTTTATACTTTGAATGCAAACAAGAATATTTCCTTTCAATAACAGCAAGTAAAGATATAAACTTTATTTACATAAGACTGGTTAACCCCTAAAACGTGTTATAGAGGTTTCATCCCTGTACATTAACGACCGTTGCTCTTGTGAGTGGAACTTACAAGCAGTGATCAACGTGCGATATCGTCGATCAGCCCGTGTAAAAGCACCTTAAAGCAAGCTGCCCAGTAATACACTTACTGCTGCGGGTCAGTTAGCCCCCAGTGATCTGCCATTACCAGTTTTAACAGGACTAATGGACCAGTTGCAACAATCCCTTTAATTTTATATCTTATACATGCACTCTTACCTATAACACAAATATACAAAGATCCATTATACTATATATAGTTCCATTGAACCTTTCCGTCAGAGGAAACGATAGCTTCCGTTTGCATTACGATTAATTTCAATGGTAAAGCTTCCGAGTCGGTTTCCGTTTTTTCCCGTTCTGTAAAGTCTCCGTTTTTCACGGAAACAATAACGTAGTCGACAACTGCAACGGAAGCATTACCATTGTAATGCAAACGGAAGCTATAATTTCCGTTCGGCTTTCCATTCGGTTCCTCCGACAGAAAGGTTGAATGGAACCGATGAACGGAAACCAAACGCTGATGTGAACAGGCCCTTAACCAAATTTCATGCTGTATTTTTTTGAATGTACACTAAATACACAACCCACCATTCATTCTATAATGCAAGTTCATACTCTAGATTTATTAATATATACAGTTGTTCAGAAGTAAAATAATACCCTACCCCTAAAAATGGAACTCTCTTGAGGTGTCTGCATCACCAGGTTCTCAGGCTGGCTCTTGGGAGAGAGCTGTTCTTGTTTAACAGGTAAGAAAGGCACTGAAAAAAAAAAAACGAGCAACTTTGAAAGAAGTTTCAACAGCAAAGCAATCGCCACTTGTTATTGAGTGTCCTCGTCTCGTCACTATCCACATACAGGGTCACTGACTGTTTTGCAGCAGCCACTACAGAGGGTGGTACTGGTTGTTTCAGCAGGGAAAGTGCATAATGAAGATGTAGCTCATGTAATTCAATATTTTTCTAGTAATTTGGATATTCACAGACTTACATCAGGACATATACCTATTATGAATAGAAGTGTTAGGTAAGAAATCTAGATCAAATAGCAAAATATGCAACTTATTGCAATGCATGTATATTAAGGTAGTGGAATATAATATGGAGTCAATTTCATGTCAAAATTTAGTGCAACATTTCATCCCCTTGGTAGCTTTGACCACTGGCAATGTAAAACCATGCTACGTTACTGAGGAACATATTGTGAGTCCAGGAATAACAGTCACAAAATGTTCCTGGTACAAATAAATATATGAAGCGGTCACAGTATGCGTATCACGTAATAATAAGTCTGTAGCAATCCACTGCCTGCTAAAGACTCCGGTGCAAAGTCCATCATGTCTAAAAAGAACCGCTTACATTTTTATTACAGTACAGTTGTGATATCATAGGTATAAAAGTAGGTCACCTTCTGTAAATATAATGGCCTGAAACAGTCTACTGTACGTTAACCAGTTCAGTGTCAGTGATAATGTCCTTACTCCTCATGCATGGAAGGTAAACCGGCATGTAGATCCCTTTGTATATATTATATATGTCAAGGGTTGAGATAGAGAAACTAAAGAGCGTTCTACCTAGTCCCTGAAATAAAGAATTGACAACTGCATTTTAAGAGACCATATATCATCAGGTTAGTGTATGTGCTGTGCTCGGTTAGTAATACCATAGACCACCACTATGCTGGGTTATCTTTAGAATTCTCGTCTCTTTAGTATCTACTGCGGGTTTTGCAGCAAAGCTGCAAAGTGTCGCCCCATTCGAAAGCTCAGAAACAGTTGGCTGGAAAGAACTGTAAATCTGAAACTTTTCTATAAAAGTAGAACCCTGCCATCTGTGATAGAAATTAAATGGTCAAACAGGGACAATATTGCAGTGACAGGGCCATATAAAAGGATTCCTTTCCAAAATATCTTTATTGTCAAATAATGATCCAATGAAACATGGATTCGTTAGTGGACACTGCAAAAATAGAAATGCAGTGGCATCCAATAACCATTGTCGTGTTTGCAGGAACAGCTATCAAGCGGACTGTTCTTGCACCAGTTAGCAGAAATACTTTGAGGTGTTTGGCCAACATTGTGAGGTCCTATGAAAGTATCTTGCTGTACGTCACTACTCTCAAGTTCAGCAACAGGACAGATAGTTAGATCTAAGGTAGGAGTAGTAGCATGCTGAAATGCACATGATGCGTATTACATGCGTATTTGCCATGTATATATTTTCCTTTGGCAAATCCGCAGCATAATACAGTACCAGCAAAGCTTATAAACAATAATGCATAATTTCAGCATTAAAATATAAAAATCTAGCGTGGCCTAGAGGTGAATGTGAGAGGACGTGTGTGACCGGAGCTCCTGCTGTAATCATCCTTTAAGGTCCATATATCCCGTAAAACTCGGGGAAAATAGCTTACCAGAGTCTGGAGGTGGAGGAGCACGAATACCCGGTCATAATGACGCGCTCTAAGAAGCAGAAGTCGCCGCCAGCGAGTCCCGGGTCCCGCGCTCAAGATGGCGCCGAGGAGAAGGAAGGCCGCAATAGAGGCCTCCGGCAGGAAGTTGTGGAGAAGCTGGAGAGGTTCGCCCGCACGCCGAGAGCAGGGGGGGCGGCTGCACAGCAGCGAAAGTCGGCTGGAGATCAGGCAGCTGGAAGCTCATCATATGGATCCAGGTATTCTCCTTTGGCGGGGGACATGAGAAGTGAGGAGGAGGAGGAGGAGGAGGAAGAGATGAGTGGCGCCATGCAGGATCAGCCAGGTGCT
Organism: Rhinoderma darwinii; assembly: GCF_050947455.1. Lineage (NCBI taxonomy): Eukaryota > Metazoa > Chordata > Amphibia > Anura > Rhinodermatidae > Rhinoderma > Rhinoderma darwinii. The sequence goes on along the minus strand of NC_134687.1, from coordinate 474,048,698 downwards.
GGAGGGAAAAGTGGAGTAAGGAAGGAGGAACCCTCCCTAAAGGACATTTTGGCAGCGGTGAAGCAGAATTCTATGGTCCTTAATACCTTAGCAAGCCAGATGGGTGGATTGAAGGAGGACATTTTGCTGCTCAGGAATGATTTGCAGAAAGTTGCGGAACGCACCACTGCCGTGGAAGGGAGAGTCTCAGACATGGAGGATGCGATTCCTCACATAAAGCAGGATGTACAGGCACATTCGCAGGCAGTGGCGACATTGATGGCTAAGACAGACGATATGGAAAATCGGCTGAGACGAAATAATGTGCGCCTTGTGGGGGTTCCGGAAAGAGTGGAGGGAACGAATCCGGATGACTTCTTTGAAAAGTGGCTGATAGACACATTTGGGAGAGAGGAATTGACCCCTTTATTTGCGGTGGAGAGAGCGCACAGGGTGCCGACTAGACCTGGCCCTCCGGGAAGGCCGCCGAGACCGGTGCTGATAAAGATTCTACATTATAAAGATAGAGACAAGATCCTGAGGAAAGCTAGAGAACGTCAAGACATCTCCTTTAATGGGGTGAAAGTGTCCTTCTTCCCGGACTTCTCTTTGGAAGTACAACGGAAAAGATCACAGTTTATGGATATAAAAAGACGACTAAGGGCATTACAAGTGCAATATTCGATGATGTATCCTGCCCGTTTGAGAGTGGTGGCGCTGGGAACAACTTCCTTTTTTGAGACACCGAGAGAAGCGGTTAGATGGTTGGATAGCCATGAAAGTCAGCTGAGACCGGCAGAGGGACGGCGTTGATCCGGAACAGACCGGCTGGCAAAAGGAGGCTGGGGATGCGGGACTGAACCAGGTGTCGTAGGAAAAATTGCAAGATTTGGCATTTGATTGGACTTGGAGTTGGAGGGCATGGTTGCGGGGACCGCGGAAGACCGGAAGAGGAGGAATGTGTTTATGGACATTGAGGGGTATTGATATGCTGAAGGGATGATAGTTTATTTGTAAGAAAATGGCAGCGGGAGGAATGGTCAGTTAAGCGGGAAAAGCACATAACGAGTTATGGCATTGTTGAATGTATGGTGGGCGGAGTTGACCTGCCGATGTTTGTTATGGGTAATGGCAGATACGTTCTGTTGCCCCAACCCTTGGAAAGGGGTAGGTTTACGGGGGAGGTTGCAGGGGGGGGGGGGGAGGTTGCAGGGGGGGGAGGGGAGGGAGGGAAAGAGGACCCAGCCGGTCGGATATGTAAAATTAAGAGAACAGGATAGGAGGAGCTGTGATATGTTGAGGGAGGATGGGATCACTTAATTGTTTGTCCTGGAATGTACGGGGCCTGCGGGAAGCCAGAAAACGACAGGCGGTATTTGATTTTATTAGAAAACAGGAGTCGAGGGTGATAGGACTACAGGAGACACATATGACTAGGGATTCAGTTTCCATGATGCATAGGGCCTGGGTAGGCCATAGTTTTCATTCTTACCATACTACATATTCAAGGGGGGTGAGTCTTCTCATACATAGGGCAGTGCCATTTGTATGTCACGACTCCTTCCAGGATGGGGAGGGGCGGTATGTGGGGGTACACTGTACATTGTATCATTGGAATTGTGTGTTGGTGGTGTTGTATGTACCCCCTCCGTTTTCTAGTGGATGTATCAAGAAAGTGGTGGAGGAACTGGCTAGGTACCCGGAGGTGCCGTTACTAGTGATGGGGGATTTTAACGCAGTATTGAATACCAATATGGATAAATTTGGCATGACAGGGGGAGGTGTAACAGCTTTTGGCCATCTGGTTGCTGAAATGGGCTGGCGGGACATATGGAGGGATAAACATCCAAATAGCTTTCAATATTCTTGTGCGTCTTCCACATATCAGTCTTTATCCAGGATAGACTTAATCTTGTGCTCACCGGCAGCGGTACCCTTTGTGGCCCGGATAGAATACTTGCAAAGAGCGTTATCGGATCATTCTCCTTTGTTAATGAAGGTAGAGACGGAGGAGAGGACAGGGCGGGGGCAAGGGGGTTGGAAACTTAATGCCTTTTGGCTAAAGCTGATAGACAATAAACAAATTTTAGACCTCATAAAGGAGTACTTTCAGTTCAATTCAGGAACGGTACCGCAAGAGATACTGTGGGACGCGATGAAGGCGTGGCTGAGAGGGGTGTTCATCCAGCACATTTCAGCAGTAAAAACACGGTCTAGACAATTAGGAGAAGCACTGTTGGGACGGGTGGAGGAGACAGAAAGGCTGCATATAATAGATAACACAACAGACACATTGAAGCATTGGGTGGAGGCGCAGCGGTTGTTAAAGCAACATCAGTTGGAGAGGGCAGATAACAAAAGGATGTTTTTAAAACGCCAATATTATGAGGAGGGGGAAACCACTGGACGGTTACTGGCAAGGATGGCGCAGGCTCAGAGGGAGAATAATTACATACACACCATTAAAGGGGAGGGGGGGAAGTTGGAGGCTGATACAGGACAGATTTTGAAAGTGTTTCAGCAGTTCTACTCGGATTTGTATGCCTCTAGGGCAGAGCACACGCCTCAGCAGCTGGAAGAGTATATAGGGGAGATAGAATTTCCTAGGTTGGGGGGGGAGGAGAGAGGGACATTGGAGGAGCCAATATCTCTGGAGGAAATACAGGCGGCTATAGGGATACTAGCCAGTGAAAAGGCGCCGGGGCCGGATGGTCTTCCGGTGGAAGTTTTTAAGGAATATGGGGAGGAGCTTGCGCCGCAGTTACTGGCCACTCTTTTAGATAGCTTCAATAGGGGGCGGCTTCCAGAAACAATGTATGAAGCGACTATAGTGGTTCTGCCTAAAGAGGGGAAGGATCCTCAACTCCCGGGCTCTTATAGACCAGTCTCACTGCTGACGGCGGATATTAAAATCATGGCGAAAGTATTGGCGCTTCGACTAGCTAAAGTAGTAGCTGGGGTGGTACACGGAGATCAGGCCGGTTTTATGCCATCCAAATCGACGGCGGTAAATCTGAGGCGGCTGTTTTTGAATCTACAAGTTATGCCGGATAATCGTGGGGGGAGAGCCATAATGTCCTTAGATGCGGCCAAAGCATTCGATTGTGTGGAGTGGAATTATTTGTGGAAAGTTCTGGAAAAAATGGGATTTGGCCCTAATTATATAAAATGGGTAAAATTGTTGTATGTAGCCCCGACAGCAAAGATAAGGGTGAATGGGGTGTTATCGGATCGGTTTGCGCTGGAGCGGGGAACGCGTCAGGGATGTCCATTGTCCCCATTGTTGTTTGCGCTGGCGGTGGAACCCTTGGCGTGTGCAGTGAGACAACATGAACAAATTCAGGGGTTGAGATATGGGGGGGTGGAGGAAAGAATTGCATTATACGCAGATGATATGCTGCTATTCATGGCGGATACCGAACGCACATTACCGTTAGTGATGGCCCTAATTAAGCGGTTTGGGAAATATTCAGGACTACTCATTAATTGGTCAAAATCGGCCCTAATGCTCATGGACCCGGGGGATATTCAGAATGGGGAAGAGGAGGTGGAGATACCTGTGGTGAAGGAGTTTAAGTATTTGGGGGTGAGGGTGACGGCGAAAGTACAGGATTATATGTCCCTTAATGTAATGCCACTGTTAATAAAGATAAAAGCCAAAGTAGAGGCGTGGAATAAGTTGCCCCTATCGGCTCTGGGTAGGACAAATTTGATTAAAATGATCCTTATGCCCCAGGTGTTGTATGTCCTACATAACTCACCGGTATGGATCCCCAAATATTGGTTCAGGAGATTGCATAACCTTTTTAGGGACCTAGCATGGAAGAAGGGGGTACCTAGGATTAAGCTGGAGAAATTACAGCTGCCAAAGGAGGAGGGGGGCCTGGCTGTTCCCAATGCTTGGGTGTATTATTTAGCTGCCCAATTTCAGCATTTCTGGGGGTGGGAGCAGGAAGAGACATGGGGGTCCAGTGCGCGCATCCTATCATATCTGGGGGGGGGGGAGAACCCGCTGGCAGGACTGGAAGCGCACAGATATAAACAGATGGCGAGTACCAGACCCACTCTGCTTCTCATACATAAGGTGTGGTGGCAGTGCAAGCAATTGCTGGGGATAGGGGAGTGCACTAAATATACACCGCTCTGGAGAAATGCTTATTTGGGGGAATTGGGTAAATTGGAAGGGATGCAGGGGTGGGAGCAGCAAGGCATAATACGGTTGAATCAGTTGTATGAGGGAGACATACTCAAATCTTTTCAGCAAGTAAGGGAGGAGTTTCAACTGGACTCCCGCATGTTTTATCAGTACCTGCAGATTCGGCACGCAGTGCAGACACAAGCGGTCAGTGTGGACCTGACGATGCATGCCGCGGGGGTGTTGGAGCATATTGCAAAGGCAGTAACATCAAAAGGATTAATCTCATTGGTTTATCGCAGGTTGTTGGTGGAACATCTGGGAGATCCTATGGCAACAGTGAAAGCAATATGGGAGAGGGATGTGGGTCCTATCACAACAGACCACTGGGAGGCGGTATTGGCAGCAACATGTACTTTGTCCATTAATGTAGCACAACGAAGATCGCAGTTGTTTCTGATACATAGGGTGTACAGGACCCCGTGGGTGCTGAAACAAATGGGATTAAGAGCGGATGCAAAGTGCCCTAGGTGCCCGGAAGAAAAAGCAGACATCCTTCATATGTTCTGGACATGTGGGAAGCTGGGGAGTCTGTGGACGGAAATATTGGAACTAGTGGGGAGAGTGTTTGAGGTACAGATCCCATGGGATCCTGTAGTAATGCTGCTAGGGTATGTTGGAGACTTGGGGGGAGATAGGATATCAGGGTTGGCAATTGCTAAAATACTGTATCAAGTTCGGAAAGGAATTGCAAAGCACTGGCTGGATGCGGAGCCACCATCAAAACAAGAAATCATAGGGGCACTTAACTCACAGGTTCTGATGGAGTATAGGATATACTCCAAGAGGGGGTCCAGGGTCAAGTTCGACAAACAATGGGCTAGGTGGATTGATCAATCTGGGTATGCTTCTGTGGAGCTAATGACACTAAGGCAACAAGTGCAGGTATAGGGCCACAGAGGGGAGAGGATTGGAAAAGTAGTACTGAGGAGATCGGCTGGGGGGGATACAGGGGGGAGTTGGGGGGAAGGGAATGTTGGGTTAAATGTAAAGAATTGGGTCTGTTGAAAATTGCTTGTACACTGTATGAGAACGTACAATGACCTGTAATAATGTGGAGTTTTGTTGAATAAAATTGAACTGATTAAAAAAAAAAAAATATAAAAATCTAAACCTAAAAACTCATCAAAAACCAGCTATTAAGTGCACCAAATTATGCAATGTGTGCATGTAGCCTTAAGTGGGTGTCCAGCATTAGAAACACATGGCTGCATTCTTGCAAAAAAAGTGACACACCTGTTCATGGGCTGTGTCTTGTATTGGAGCTCCGCTCCACACACAACCTGCGGACAGGTGTGGTGCTTTTTTTGGAGAAAGTAGCCATGTGTTTCTAATCCTGCACAACCCCTTTAAAGAGAATCTACATTATAATAGACGTAATATAGTAGCTGGTACAATTACACCCGCTAACAGCCCCTCTCCCGATGTGTCAAACAAGGGGCCTAAAAAGAAGACATTTCATGGTTCTGTAGAGTCACATAATCCTCCTTGGGCAGTAAGCTGCTCTAAAAAATATCATTAGGTGCAATCTGACTCCCGTTTTTGAGAAGTCATGGAGTGGATGTCACGTGACCCTGCTGATTGGCTTAGAGGGATCATATAATACATCATGTGACTACACAGAAGCAGGAGCTGCTTTGGTTCCATCTCCCTTGTTTTTCATTTTGAGGGGCTGTTTCGTGGATGCATATAGACTCACTAGTACAGCCATACTAGGCCATCACGCGGATACTCCCAATAAAAGTGAGAAGATCTGGAATTCTATCCGCCATAAGCTATTTGCAGTATCACATACTAGTAATAATAGGTTGCTTTTAAGCAGTAAACAAAAGTTTTCATTTTACACAATACAGCGCTACTAATCTATGCTAAAGGGAATAAGACGCGTCATAAATGAAGGGAAGGAGCTCCCCAGACGTCCTGTCATCATCACTGAACTTTGATTTAGAAAGAAACTTGAGTTCACAAGTTTTTGGTCCCTGCAGAGAGAAAGGTTAATGACACATTCTGTTTGGCAATACTGTATTTATATTGGACAAGGATTCCTGTACGTAGCAGACGTGCTGTGGACATGGCACAAACAGACCATAATGGAATAGTCTGGGGGAAGAGTATAGACATGAAGAGTTTAGCATCTGGATGGCACAATAATAGTACTAATAATAATAATAGTATTAAAAATACAAGTAGACAACTACGGTATTTATAATTAGTTTAGAGGATAAACAGCAACAGAACAGGTTTCAACTTACGCTCCTCACCCAGTTTTTTAGGGTCCACACCCATTGGTAAACCCATTGTGATAGACCCAACAGGGACTTTTGCATGTTCAGAGCTGTATGGTGTATGAAGTGGGATGGGGACACCCTAAAAATAGGAAAACACGAATAGTAAGACAAAAATGGCAACAGTACTGCTCATAGCTTTCTGCTATAACAAGACAAGAACATAAAGAAGTTTAATAATTACTTCACAGGTTAATGATAGACATACAGTCTTAAAAACTATATGGAGTAGTGATTTTGTGAGAAAAGATGACAGTTATTAAGCATTTCCCCTAAAATAAAATACAACTGTAAATGTAAGGGCCTGTTCACAGCTGCGTTCGGCTTTCCGTTGTTCTGCTCCGTCAGAGGAGAAGAACAACAAAATACCTGAAGTGCCGGTTATGTTGAACGACGGAGACAACCACCACCCGCCAGAACCCATTGACTTTAATGGGTTCTGTCAGGTTTCCTTCGGGGTGTTTTTTTGGTTGTACCAGAAACAATAACGCAGCTTGCTGATATTTTTGGACGGATCTGCAATGGACGCCCCTAAGAGAGCCTTTAACAGATGTGAACAGGCCCTAAGTCCTTGAGTTGGCCTCTTATGTCAAATTCAAACAAACCGTTTCTAAAGGTGGTTTTACATGGGCAGATATCACCCGTGTTTACCATCTAAATTGAGCGCTGATCGACAATACTTCTTATCGATCAGCGCTAGTTTGCGCTCTTCATACAGAGCAACGATCGGAAAGTATGGGGACGAATGATCGTTACCACGATCATTCTTCCTCAAGCATTTGCATCATGTCGGCAGTACATCTCTCTGTTTACAGAGGGAGATGTGCTGCCGACTAGCGACCAATTTTTTTATCTGCATAAATGATGCGATCAACCTATAAACGAGAGTTTGCACGTTCATCGGCTGATCTTTGGACGGTTTACACAAGGCAATGATCAGGAACGAGCGTTCTATAAACACTCGTTCACATGATCATTGGTCTGCGTAAAAAGGTCTTTAGTGATATTAGCTCTTTTTTGTTGGCGGATTCAAAAAGTGAGACGAGGAAATGGCTGCCATTGCACATAAGGCTGTTAATCAAACTTTATTTGACTCCTGAATGCTAAATCTTTCTGGTTATGCAGAAATATAAAAGAATCTGTAGCTGTATACCTCAAGGACTAGGCAGATTTTTCATTCAGGAGTGGAGAAATCTGGGTCATAACATCTGGGCTAATTGTAAGGGCCGCAATATCGGAAGCTTGTTAGAAACAGATAGATCTAAGAAACAGCTGTATAGAATTTTTAACAACTTGTCCAGGCTATTTTTTTTTAAACATTTTATATTACCTTAATGAAACAAGAATAACACAGCTTGGTTTGTCCATTCAAGTACACCAACTAAAAGCATGTAGATGATTTGTTTGGAGAATTGAGGACTTTATTCTCTATATACTTCCAATTGGAATGAAAAAAGTAATAGCTCAAAATCTGCACAGCATCAAATAGCACAAGGGTGTGTAAAACTGCATCAAGTTTTCATTTAAAATGAAGCCCAACTACCTGAGATATGGAGCCCATGGGTCTTTCGATAGCAGCTGGGTGTTTACTAGACGAGATGAGAGGAGGTGGATTTGATATGTTAATACGAGGAGCCAGTGATCGTGAACCATCGTGCAGGTTTAATGGCATTGCATGACCTGTGTAAAAAGATTCAATGAGTTTAGTTCCATTTGCAGAGTTGTATAATTTATATCTAAAGCTTGTGGTGGGCAACGGTCAGCCCATGGATGCTTATACCCTGTGGCTCCTTGCCCTACAGAACAGAACTCTGTTCTCTGCTGTCATGCATGAATACATTGGTGTGTTGCCATGCGAAAGAATAATGTACGTACACAAATAGGCGAGTGTGCAGTAGTTCACATGCATGGAGCGATGTACCATTTGTGCAGTCAAAAATTTCAAAATATAAACTTTTTTAATGCTCAAATTATTGCCTTTTGTATCTTTTCTATTTTTTGGGAACATCAAAAGAATTATTAAAGGGTTCTGTCGATTATATATTATTATGACATATTGCTGAAATAATTTATTGATGGGAATACAAATGCTGGCTCCCAAACCTACCACGAGGAACATCGCTCCAATGTTTCTTGTTAGAAGCATCGAGGTGGATGTACATATCACTGGTCACCCTCCGTTATGCTGGATGTGACACAGGACATTTAACCCATTAGTGACCGCCAATAGGCCTTTTCACGGCGGCCACTAATGGGCTTTATTCTAATGCATACGCCTTTTCACGGCACTGCATCAGAATAAATAAACAGAGCAGGGATCCGTTAAATCTCCCTGCTCTCGGCTGCCAGTGGTAGCTGAGGGCTGGGGGCATCCCTGCTCTAACGGGTGAGATCGACATCAGTATCGATCTCACCCGTTTAACCGCTCAGATGCGGCGCTCAATAGGAAGCGCCGCATCTGAGTGGTTTTGGAGAGACTGAGGGAGCTCCCTCTCATCCCACCGGCACCCGGCGATAAGATCGCCGCGTGTCTGTGTCTTCTATGGCCACCGGGGGGCATAATAAAAGCCCCCAGGTTTGCCTGTAGTGTATGCCTGCTAGGCTATGCCAGAGGCATGTCCTAGCAGATGCCTGTCCGTTTTACACGGAACGAACAAGCACGAATACACTGCAATACAGAAATTATTGTATTATAAAAGCGATCGGAGGATCGCATAGTCAAATCCCCTAGTAAAAAAACAAGTTTAATAAAGTTAAAAAAAAGTGAATAAAAATTGAAAAACCCACTTTTTCCCCTTACAAAATGCTTTATTATTAAAAAAACTAAAGTTAAAAAAAGTTACACATATGTGGTATCGCCGCATCTGTAATGACCCAAACTATAAAGATATTATATTATTTAATACGCACGGTGAACGTTGTAAAAAATAAAATAAAAAACAATGCAAAAATTGCTGTTTTCTGTGAATCCTGCCTTAAAAAAAAAAATGTGCTAAAAAGTGATCAAAAAGACTAATCTACTCCAAAATGGTACCGATAAAAACTACAAGTTGTCCCAAAAAAAAGCCCTCATACAACTGCATCGGCGGAAAAATAAAAAAATTATAGCTTTTAGAATGAGACAATGGAATAAAACTTAAAAAATAACTTGGTCACTAAGGCCTAAAATAGGCTGGTCATTCAGGGGTTAATGAAATTTGCAGCCCTTGCACACGCACATAAATATGCACAAACACACATACTTCAGTACATATACTCCTAGATACACACATAATTTTTCTATCTAAAAGATGTGGAAAGGTACAGTTTAGTCTAAGCCTCTGAATGTCATGCGATAGTCAGAATGTAAGTTACTTTTAATGTTCCTCATAGATACAGGCAAATTCTGTCTTGTATTTATTCTGTTTAGTGACAAAGCATATACAAACATATTTCATGATACAAACGACATTTCTTTGCATAGTAACACTATCAACAACACAGTAGCATATACACTGCCCAGCCGTAAAATTAGAACCATCGGCCTAATATTGTCTCAGTCCTACTCCTGCTGCCGAAACAGCTCTGACCCGTCGAGGCATGGACTCCACACAAGACCTCTCATGGTGTCCTGTGGTATTTGGCTCCAAGATGTTGGGAGCAGATCCTTTAAGTCCTGTAAGTTTGCGGTCGGGACTCCATGGAACGTACTTGTTTTTCCAGCACATTCCATAACTGCTCAATTGGATTGAGATCTGGGGAACACCTTGAACTCTTTATCATTTTCATCAAACCATTGCTGAATAATTTTGTAGTGTGGCAGGGTGCATTAATCTGCTGAAAGAGGCCACTGCCATTAGAGAATACCGTTGTCATAAAGCGGTGTACTTGGTCTGCAGCAATGTTTAGGTAGGTGGTACATGACAAAATAACATCCATATGAATGCCAGGACCTAAAGTTTTCTAGCAGAACATTGCCCAGAGCATCACACCGCTCGCCTTCTTCCGATAGTGCATCCTGGTGACAATTCTTCCCCAGGTAAGAGACGCACACGAAACGTGATTCAGACCATGCCATCTTCTTCATTTGTTCCACGGGTCCATCGTAGGAGCTTCTGGCGGTGAACAGGGGTCAGCATGGGCACTCTGACCGGTCTGGGGCTGCGCAGCCTCAAACGCAGTAAGCTGCAATGCACTGTGTGTTCTGACACCTTTCTGTCATAGCCACCATTAACTTTTTCAGCGATTTGTGCTAAAGTAGCTGTTCGGTCAGACCACAGAGGTTAGCCTTCCCTCCCCACACACATCAATGAGCTTTGGGCATCCATGCTCACCGGTTGTCCTTCCTTAGACCACTTTTGGTGGGTACTAACCACTGCATATCGGAAAATTCCCCTGTCCTGCGGTTTTGGAGATGCTATACCCAGTTGTCTAGCCATCACAACTTGTCAAAGTTGATCAGTTCCTTATACTTGCCCAATTTTCCTGATTCCAAAACATCAACTTGAAGAACGGACTGTTCACTTGCTGCATAATATATCCCCCCTCTTGACAGGTGCCATTGTAACAAGTTAATCCATGTTATTCACTTCACCCATCACTGGTTTTAATATTATGGCTGAATGGTTTATGCATATAATGGACAGCATCTGTAACAATTCTATACATTTCTTACCTTGAGGGTTATACTGGGATGTTGCTTCATGTTGCGGAAAGGGTTTTAATACTTCTCTGGCAGGCCCTGGATTTTGTGCTGCAGACGGCCATAGTGGAAGGCAAGGTTGTTCTGCGATTAACCCCTGACCTTCCACCTGTAATGCCATATATGTAGCTATGTCTGAAAATAAAATATAGAAGTTTATAAAAATAACAGCACACTTTAAAGGCTATGTTACACCTTTGAAATACTTTCTTTTGTTTTTTCTATAAAATGGTCTGTCGGTGTGTTTGGTGCAACTTTCTAAATACTTTTTATTAAAAATGATTTTTACTTTTGGAGATACAGCTGCCTGTATACAGAGCAGCTGTATCTAGCGCTGAAACCTGTATCTGTCAAGTCAGCGGCACTGACTGGTTCATGGTCAGCGGGTCCTGCGTGGATCGAGCGGTTACCGATCACATCTAAGCTCATAACTTCGATGTGATCGATAACATGTGGATCCTGCTGGTCAGTGAACCCATCAGTCCCGCAGACGGATTCAGGTCTCAGCGCTAGATACAGCTGCTCTGTATACAGGATACAAAGCAGCTGTATCTCAAAAAGCAAAAATAATTTTTAATAAAAAGTATTTCGAAAGTTGCAAACACCACATTGAGTCTGATAGACCATTTTATTAAAAAAAAATAAAAAAAAAATACAAAGAAGGTGTACATAGCCTTTAACGTAACAGATGAAATCTACTCTGCAGAACCTCCGTGAGTCTTTACTTATTGGTGGTAGTCTCCTCCAAACCATGGCTGCATGTAAATGTTTGCTCAGTGCACACACTTCCTATAAGGCTGGAGAGGACTAGGAAGGGTCTAGTTTAAATACTGCCTTAGGCTACGAAACAAATTGTGACCGTCTAATTTCTTAAGCAAACAGTCATTTCATGGTTACATCAAATTGCATGGTATAACAGGTTGGTTCACTAACACGCACTAGTATAAATAGTGCAAGTATATAAACGGTTCCCCATCATCGTGCCAGATTCAACAATACAATGACGTTTTCTTCAATATAATACGGAATCTTGTAATGTGATACACTTAGGGTAAAACCCTAAGCGAAAACCGCTTTCTCTGCCTCCCATTGATGTCAATGGGAGCTCAGAGACGGAAACGCGGGAAGAAAGACCCATATATATATATATATATATATATATATTTATTAAGAAGAAATTCAGCAGCACTACAATAAGGAGTGCTGCTGAATTTCTTCTTAATGTATTGTACAATTCTTGGATCAGGATTATCTGCTGTGCACCCGTCAATGTAGTGGGATTTGCTACAGAGTGCTGCTGTCTTTCATTTATAACAGTTGTTGTCCAAAACAGTGCCACTCCCGAACTAGCCCGGTGTCAAAACTGCAACACAACCCCAATTCGCTTGAATGGGGGGTGCAGCAATTACTGGCTAAGCTCTAGATTAGGGGTATTTATAACAGAATTATCAGGGCCCAAAGAATCCAGACAAGTCTATTTGAAGAAAACGTCAATGGTTACACTACTTCATTCATGGGACTGGTTGCTGCCACAACAGTTACCTATATGAACGAAAGCGGGTTTATATGGATGACATGAGAATTTCAATTAAGCAAATTAAATGAATTTTACTGCAAAGTAATTGTGAATTAGTCACTCCTATAAATACTTCCATGAGAAATAGCAGTTATAATCCACACAAGGCTAAGAATAACCATCCCACCTATTTTTTTCCTGTTAATCTTCAAAATGAAAGTTAAAATATACACGCCGTCAGCATGTTTACCTTAAAAAAATATATTAATGAGATTAACCAGCGCCCTCCAGCTTTGCTGCAGAGCATGAATCCAACAGGCTGCTTGGAAACAGACTTACACAATATATCTTAATATTTCATATTTTTATGGCTGTGCAGCAATTGGTGGGACAACTGCTATACAAGAACAGATCTCAGTTCTGCAGTCTTTTGTGTACAAGGGCAATGGCTGAATGGCAGAGCACGTCACAAATGTATTCACTTCCATACACTCGGAGCGGTTATTCCGGCTGATTTTTCAAAATATTTAAGTGGTGAAAATGTTCTAGGAAGAAATGTAGAGTAATAAGTGGAATTTGGCCTGGTTTAAATGCACTTGGCTCACAGTTTAACTCTGCAATTTTTACCCCTATAATCACACCTCCTGGAGTGCAACGAAGCACACAAAAGTAACAAACGGCTCAGCACAAACTACAGCGCCGCTACTAAAAAGAAATTGTTACGATTTCTGACCAATACCACATAAGCTGTGTCATCAACAGTAATCGTATATCTAAGCAGGAAAAGAGAAACTTGATCCAGCGCCGGGTTTAAAATGAAGTGATTTCAGACAAATCACTTGTCCTTACTCATGGTTTGTTGCAACACTCCATGAGTAAGGACAAGTGATTTGTCTGAAACGCGTAGGCCTGCTATCTGATGCATACGTATATGGACTTTTTAATATATTTGGAATAAATTTGGAAAATTACTTCCTTTCAACCCAGTGCTGCATCAAGTTTCTCTTTTTCTGCGTTGACATTCATCGTGTGCCGCCACGAGGATCCGTGCGCTGTCCGGGCTCGGACATAGGATCGGTGAGCTGGAGGATTCCTCCCCCATTTACTTCTAATAGTATATCTGTTACCTGCGTGGTTTGCGTAAATGCACACACCTAATGAAAATAACTCCCAGTGTGCCATGTTTCATTCCCAATCACATGGATTCAGCGTAAAATGAAGCACCAAGAAATGTACTCCGTTATGTCAAATAATGATGTGGAAAGATAAAGAAACAGAGGGGGACAGCTCATTGGAATGACTGAGGAGTCTGTGAGGTGAAATTTGTTGAGCATACTTTATAGCATTCTGGACGCGTAGGATGAGTGTTGAACATATCTATTCAGTGATAATATCGTGATAAAGGAATTTTTTATTCCGAGAGTTCGACCCCCACTGATCAGCTATTGACGGCCTATCCTGAGGATTGGCCATCCATTTGCTCTCTCCTGAAAACCACTTTAAAAGGAGTTTTTCCACCAGCCCGATATCTGAAAGATTCTCATGGCAAAATGATTGCCTAATTTGAAAGATTTCCCCCTATCTCTTTTTTAATGTTGTCTAAATATCTAGTTGCCAGCAGATGAAGCCACTTCATTGTGTCCAAATCTACTGGCTGCAACTGCCCAGATGGCTCCACCAACCCTTTTCTCAGATACTGGTCTTCATCCTTAGGAAAGCACTCAACTGGCTCATACATACTAGACTAGTGCCAAACTTTGACAAAGAATATTGACTGTATTAGTAGTATGTCTACGCATGAGCGGTGTTGGGAGGTGCAGTTTGATACACTGTGAACTGGTCACGGACTATGTGAACAAAACACTAGTAAATAGTATGTATGGCCGGGTTTTATTGTGCCGACAGGAGGTATAACTCACTTTAAGAAACATTTCCTAATTCTGACAATTTTCTTTAAAAATTTTAATGGCATTGGTGCACGGCTATGAATTACATACCATCCTGATCTGCAGCTTTCCCTTTCGGACTACTGATTGTCTGTGGCTCGTTTTCGGATGTTAAGTGAGGAGGATGCTTAGTCGGTGCTTGTCCATCCAGGGCCGACTCATGAACCTTGGTGATCTGCTCTTGATAAAGAGCCAAAGCATGATGAGGTTTCAATGGAACTGTTTGAGAAGATGACTCAGAGAAGTCTTCTGATATCTGAAAGAATGAAGAAAAATGAACAACTTAAGATGTGATTTTAAAAGTAGCATAAAAACACAGAGCAGTCTGCTCAGAGGTAACAGAGATCCTGGCACGATGAGTCACTGGGTGACGGACTAGAAATTGAGGTCCCCTGGGCTGATTCATAGACTGACAGATTCTGATGCATGTACACTAGTTACAGAAACCACAAAGAGCATTTCGTTTACTCAATTTGGTCAGTTTGCTTCGCCACATCAGTTGGGCTATAGATAACCATGTGACACCCTACCGTATTTTTCCCATACTACTTATACTGTACCTCTCAGCCGACTTACTTGACTGCAACGACTGGCTAAAGCGACTAAAGCAGTAAAGGCCTCTAAAAGCAGTGTAGACAAAATATTATTAGCATTATTAGCACTGGGGAGGCTATAACATACAAAATAAAAGTGCTCAGTGAGTTCTGAGATATATATATATATATATATATATATATATATATATATATATAACTTCATTAGTATAAAGTGTAAATAAAAATTTAAAAACAAAAAAGTAAAAAAATAAATGTAAATAAATAAATAAAATGAAAGTCAATGAAATGTAAAACTTGTAGAATGTTAATTTCAGACTTCAATCCTTTCACAGATCACAAAATAAGAATATACTGTAGCTAGCCAAACGTACGAAACCAAATAATGTGGGTCAATCAGCGGCGGATCCTCATATGGGTGGTTTGGGCCCGAAACACACATGCAGGGCTGCTGCTGTCCGCATTCTCGCAGTCGTCGGTCCCAAATGAACAACGCCAGGGAACAGGGGGCGCATCACTCCCCCACTGTGTAAGGGGCCGCACAACACATCAGCTGTAGAGAGCAGACTGTCAGAGATAGTGATGGTGCTGGAGTCACTCTCCCTTATAGTCTGCTCCTCTGTGCTGCTGTGCACTGTCCTGACTGTCCATACCTCCAGAAGCTGCTTGATAACGGCAAGTCTGCAACTAGGAAGTGAAGGACCTGTAGTGACATCAGTCACACGATTATGGTCCTGTAGGCTGTACCCAAGCACCGCAGAGGCTCTGGTAAGTGTGGTGTGTATAGTAAACATAGTGTAAGTCTATATAGTGTGTGGTGTGATATAGTGTGTATAATGTAAGTCTATATAGTGTGTGCTGTGTGTATAGAGTTTATAGTGTAAGTCTATATAGTGTGTGTGTATAGTGTTTATAGTGTGTATAATGTAAGTCTATATAGTGTAAGTGTGTGTGTGTATATAGTGTGTGTGGTTTGACTATATAGTGTGCAGTGTGAATATATAGTGTGTGGTGTGAGTGTGAATTGTATATAGTGTGTATGGTGCATATAATGTAAGTCTATGTAGTGTTTATAGCGTGTACAATGTAATTCTATATAATGTGTGGTGTGTATGTATGTATAGTGCATATAATGTAAATGTGTGAATAGTGTGTGCATGTAGTGTATGCGTGTAGTGTGTGTATATACGGTGTGTAGTTTGATTATATAGTGTGTGTGATGTGAGTGTGAATTGTATATAGTGTGTGCGATGTGCAAAACAAAGAAGTATATCTCAAAAAGTCTAAGGGCCAGTTCAATCGTTGCGTAAATACTGCGGATTTTCCGCAACTAAATTAGTTGCGGAATATCTGCAGCAAACACAGTAGCAGCAAAGTGAATGAGCTAAAACGAATCTCATCCACATGCTGCGTAAATACGGAGAGGAAAAACCACTCGGTAATTGACCTGTGGTGCAGAGTTTTATTCAGTAGCATGTAAATTGTATTTATGTAAACGTTGCTTATTTGTTGCGGGATATTTTTTTGCAGCGGGTTCATAGTGATTCCGCCGCAAAAAACGCAACTCAGAAGACGAAAAATATATTATACTTACCCAGGAGTCTGTGTTTCATCCTCCTAGGATGAGGCTTCATCCCAGGTGACTGCCGCTGCAGCCAATCAACGTCATCCCAGGAGGCTGGCCTGCTAGCAGGCTGGCTAGTGCTGCAGTTTATCGCAGAGGACATTCTGGTCGAAAAACAGGGCGGATACACTGCGTGTTATTACGCAGCTGATCTGCCCCGTGTGAACACAGCCTAACTGACTGCTGAGGGCTCTATGGGCGGGGAAATTATTTCCCACCCATAGAGCCCTCTGCAGTCAGTCAGTTGCTCAGAACCCTCCTTGCAGTATAATCCCCCCCATAGAGCCCTCAGTAGTTATTATATTGCAAGGCGGGTCAGAGCGTCTGACTGACTGCTGAGGGCACTACAGGGGGATAACGCCTTCACCCCAGAGCCATAGGAGTCAGATGCTCAGACGCTCCCATAGAGCACTCCGTGCTTGGACCCTCACCGATCAAAACTTCTGACATATCACTATGACACGCCAAATGTTTTTTTATAAAGTTTAGTTACCCCATGGGGACTGAAGTTATTGGTCTGAGTTAATGTATGGGCCTGGGGTCTTAATTTGATTAGGGGTTTCGTCTGGGATATAAATCAATTTAGGGTGTTTAGTTTCTGAATTTTTGTGCTGCTATAGACGGTGAAAATGGCTGCAGAATCGAGGGGCAAAGATTTCTCATCAGGAAACTTCAGTCATCAGGAGAAGTTGTCATAACAGCCTGTGTCAGATGGAGAAGAGAAGAAAAGAGAACGACTCCCATCAGAGAAGACATTACTTGCGAGTCCCTATATTTATACAGAATCTGTCACCTCTCCTGACATATCCGTTATAGGAAATCCTTGTATTCTATAAAAAGTCTTTGTGTACCCAGGACTAATAGACAGATGCGTGTTACCACTCCCATTGTCAAGAGGATGTGTCCCTGCACAGTGTGAAACTGTCAGCGATGGTTGGAGACTGTCAGTATGTAGGGACACAGCCCTTTGACAAGGTTAATCGTAACACTAATTTGACAAAGCTCACACAGAAAGGTAGTGTTTAATATAGACACGACGTGGCAGGGAGGTGGTGGAGAGTGGGGCCCAAGCTTGGGGGAACAGCCCAGGGCCTATGATCTACTTAATCCGCCACTGGGCTCAATATACACATAAAAAGCTAAAAACGATCTTCAGTTTTGTGTGACCTTTTGCCTAGCACTTGATAAAGTCAGACAACATATTTCAATCAATGTATCCTGGGTATTCTGAGGCTCGGACTTAAACCCCTTAACGCACCTTGACGCAACTGTAAGTCATGGTTTTCCCTGCATTAAGGCACCATGAAGTACAGTTACATCATGGTGCTTTTCTGTCACCATGTCAAAACACATGGTGACAGAACAGTGACATTGGCTGTCATAGACAGCCGATAGTCACTGTGACTCGTCGGGGGAAAAATCGCAGCGTGGTTACCCGGCTAAAAGAGCCGGGTAGCCACGTTAGCCGATCGACTGTTGGCAACAGGAGGCCTGACAATGGCCCCCTGTTTGACAAGTACGGCGGCCTGTTAGGCCCCGCCCGGAGGCGGGGCCTAAAAGGCTTCCGGCCGCAGAAGAAAGATGGCGGCGGGCTCCGCTCCCTGCAATTAACACCTTAGATGCCGCGATCAAAAGCGATCGCGGCATCTTAGTTGTTTCCAGGAGACCGGCATCGCTGCGATGGGGTTGCACGGATGCTGATCCTTACTATGGCAACCGGATGCCAACAGTGGCTTCCTGGTCTGCCACGTACGGAAGCCTATTAGGCCCCGCCCGGAGGCGGAGCCTAATAGGCTTGCTGTCAGTGAATAGCAGACAGCTCTAATGCATTGCATTACGTGTGTAGTGCAATGTATTAGACTAAAGATGAGAGGTGCAGGTCTTCAAGTCCCCTAGTGGGACAAAAGAAAGTTATAAAAAAGTTCAAAGTTAAAAAATTGAAAACGGTCTTAAAGGGGCTCTGTCACCACATTATAAGTGCCCTATCTCCTATATAAGGAGATCGGCACTGTAATGTAGGTGACAGTAATGCTTTTTATTTAGAAAAACGATCTTTTTTTACCATTTTTAGCTTTATGCTAATGAGTTTCTTAACCCCTTAAGGACGCAGCCTAGTTTGGGCCTTAAGGCTCAGAGCCCATTTTTCAAATCTGACATATTTCACTTTATGTGGTAATAACGTCGGAATGCTTAAACCTATCCAAGCGATTCTGAGATTGTTTTCTCGTGACACTTTGGGCTTCATGTTCGTGGTAAAATTTGGTCGATATATTCAGTCTTTATTTGTGAAAAATTGCAAAATTTAGAGAAAATTTACAAAAAATAGCATTTTTCAGAATTTAAATGCATCTGCTTGAAAAACAGACGGTTATACCACCCAAAATAGTTACTAGTTCACATTTCCCATATGTCTACTTTAGATTGGCATCGTTTTTTGAACATTATTTTATTTTTCTTGGACGTTACAAGGTTTAGAACATAAACAGCAATTTCTCATATTCTTAAGAAAATTTCAAAAGCCTTTTTTTGAAGGTGCCAGTTCAGTTCTGAAGTGGATTTGAGGGGCCTATGTATTAGAAACCCCCATAAAACACCCCATTTTAAAAACTAGACCCCTCAAAGTATTCAAAACAGCATATAGAAAGTTTTTTAACCCTTCAGGCATTTCACAGGAATTAAAGCAAAGTGGAAATGAAATTTGCAAATTTCATTTTTTCTGCTGAATTTCAATTTTATTCAATTTTTTTTTAGTAACAGAGAAGGTTTTACCAGAGAAACACTACTAAATATGTATTGTCCAGATTCTGCAGTTTTTAGAAATGTCCCACATGTGGCCCTACTGCGCTCGTGGACTAAAACACAAGCCCTAGAAGCAAAGAAGCACCTAGTGCATTTTGAGGCCTCTTTTTTATTAGAATATATTTTAGGCAGCATGCCAGGTTTGAAGAGGCGTTGAGGTATCAAAACAATGGAAACCCACCAGAAGTGACCCCATTTTGGAAATTACACCCCTCAAGGAATTCATTTATGGTTTTTGTTATCATTTTGACCGCACAGTTTTTTCACAGCACCTATTTGAATTGGGCTGTGAAATGAAAAAAATGATATTTTTTCCAATAAAATGTCATTTTTGATCAAATTTTCTTATTTTCACAGGGAACAACATACCCCATTTTGTTGCCCAATTTGTCCTTAGTGCGGCAATACCCCATTTGTGGTGATAAACTGCCGTTTGGGCCCATGGGAGGGCTCAGAAGGAAAGGAGCGCTATGTGTTTGTTGGAGTCCAGATTTTGCTGGATTGGTTTTCGGGTGCCATGTCGCATTTGCAGAGCCCCAGAGGTATCAAAGCAATGGAAACCCACCAGAAGTGACCCCATTTTGGAAACTACACCCCTCAAGGAATTCATTTATGGTTTTTGTTATCATTTTGACCGCACAGGTTTTTCACAGCACCTATTTGAATTGGGCTGTGAAATGAAAAAAATTATATTTTTTCCAATAAGATGTCATTTTTGATCAAAATTTCTTATTTTCACAGGGAACAACATACCCCATTTTGTTGCCCAATTTGTCCTTAGTGCGGCAATACCCCATTTGTGGTGATAAACTGCCGTTTGGGCCCATGGGAGGGCTCAGACGGAAAGGAGCGCTATGTGTTTGTTGGAGTCCAGATTTTGCTGGATTGGTTTTCGGGTGCCATGTTGCATTTGCAGAGCCCCAGAGGTATCAAAGCAATGGAAACCCACCAGAAGTGACCCCATTTTGGAAACTACACCCCTCAAGGAATTAATTTATGGTTTTTGTTATCATTTTGACCGCACAGTTTTTTCACAGCACCTATTTGAATTGGGCTGTGAAATGAAAAAAATGATATTTTTTCCAATAAGATGTCATTTTTGATCAAAATTTCTTATTTTCACAAGGAACAACATACCCCATTTTGTTGCCCAATTTGTCCTTAGTGCGGCAATACCCCACTTGTGGTGATAAACTGCCCTTTGGGCCCATGGGAGGGCTCAGAAGGAAAGGACCACCATTTGGCCTACTGGAGCTTTTCTGGTGCTAAGTCATGTGTGCAGAAGCCCCTGAGGTACCAGTACAGTTGAAACCCCCGAGAAGTGACCCCATTTTAAAAACTACACCCCTTAAGACATTCATCTAGAGGTGTAGTGAGCATTTTGACCCCACAGGTACTGTGTAAAAGATAATGCGCAGCAGATGGTGCAGTGTGAGATTTGCAATTTTATATATGTATATGCCATTTTAGTGTCCAATATAGTGTGCCCAGCATGCGCCACCGGAGATATACACCCCTTAAATTGTAATGTGGGTTCTCCTGGGTACGACAATACCCTACATGTGGCTGTTATCAGCTGCCTGGGCATACGGCAGGGCTCAGAAGGGAAAGATGAGGGGGGTAAGCTGTGCGGAGTGCATCAGGGTAAATTAAAAATCAAGGGATGTATGATACATTTTAAAACAATCTTTTATACAGAGCCCTGGTTTTTCGGGACACGTGTCACATTGGTATATTGTGTTCTTCCTTATCCCCCTCTTATAGCAGACTCTGCACCTCTTTTGACTCTTTCCCTTTCCACCGGTTTGGGGACCTTCTCCTGGAAAGTGTTGCCCTGGTACGATGCGTGTGGCCTCGCTTCCAGAAGTACTGGGTGCCCCCCCTTCCTGGTCCCTAAAGATTAGATCTTGAAATTCCAGGAAAGTTCCCCTCTGGCCTGCACATCGACGTAGCACATACGCATTGTACAAAGCCATCTGTATGATGTGCCCGGCCAGCTTCTTATACCACACCGCATGGCGCTGTAGGGCTTCAGGACTTGATTTGACAAGTCCATCCCTCCCATGTACCTATTGTAGTCCAGGATGCAGTCTGGTTTGGGGGTGGCCTTTCCTTCATATATCCTAAACCTGTAGGTATACCCTGATGCACTCTCGCACAGCTTATACATCTTCACGCCATACCTTGCCCTCTTACCTGGCAGGTACTGGCGGAATTGAACCCAACCTTTAAAATGTACCAGGGACTCATCAATAGAAAAACACTTCTCGGGGGTGTATGCTTGGGAAAACCGGGCACTGGAACGGTCTAATAGGGGTCTCCGTTTATACAAACGGTCAAAACTGGGGTCATCTCGGAGTGGGCACGGCTCATTATCAGTATAATGTAAGAAGCGAAGTATTGCCTCATTTATTTATTTTTTTAGGTTCCAGTTCATTTCTGAAGTTGCTTTGAGGGGCCCATATATTAGAAACCCCTATCAAACACCCCATTTTAGAAACTAGACCCCTCAAAGTATTCACAACAGCATTTAGAAAGTTTATGAACCCTTTAGGTGTTACACAGAAATTTAGAGCAAAGTAGAGGTGAAATTTACTCTTTTTATACCATTTTTTTTATAACACAAAAGGATTTATCAGAGAAACACAAATTAATACTTATTGCCCAGATTCTGCAGTTTAGAGAAATATCCCACATGTTGCCCTCGGGCGGTAATGGACTGAAGCACCGGCCTCCGAAGCAAAGGAGCACCTAGCGGATTTTGAGCCCTCTTTTTTATTAGGCACCATGTCCGGTTTGAAGAGGTCTTGTGGTGCCAAAACATTGGAAACCCCCGAAAAGTGACCCCAATTTGGAAACTAGACCCCTTGAGGAATCCATTGTAGTTTTCATGGGGTGCATGCGGCTTTTTGATCAGTTTTTATTCCATTTTTAGGTGGCGTGGTGACTAATAAACAGCAATTCTACTATTGTTTTTGTATACTTTTTTTTTTACAGCGTTCACCGTGCGCTATAAATGATATATTAACTTTATTCTGCGGGGCGATACGATCACGTCGATACCAGATGTTTATAGTTTTTTTTTATGTCTTATGGCGTTTGCACAATAAAATACGTTTTGTAAACAATCATTCACTTTTTGTGTTACCTTATTCTAAGAGCCAGAACGTTTTTATTTTTCAATCAATAAAGCCGTGCGAGGACTTATTTTTTGCGTAACGAACTGTATTTTCCATCAGTACCATTTTTAGGTACATGCGACTTTTTGATCTCTTTTTATTCCATTTTTTGGGAGGTGAAGTGACCAAACAATTGTGATTGTGGTACGGTTTATTAATATTTTTTTTTACGGCGTTCACCGTGCGGGATAAATAACAAAATAATTTTGTAGTTCAGGCCGTTACGGACGCGGCGATACCAATTATGTATAGTTTATTTGTTTGTTTATATATTTTTATTAATAATAAAGGACTGATAAGGGAAAAAGTGGGACTTTTACTTTTATTACTTTTAAAACTTTTATTTTCTTATTTTTACACATCTTTTTTTAACTTTTTTTTTACTTTATTACTTTGTCCCACTAGGGGACTTGAGGGCAGGAGGCCCTGATCGCTATTCTAATACACTGCACTACATGCGTAGTGCAGTGTATTAGAACTGTCAGCTACTCACTGACAGCAAGCATAGTGGGTCCTGACGTTGTCAGGACCCACTAGGCTTCCGTCTATGGCATAGCCGGACGCCATTGTTTGGTGTCCGGTTGCCATAGTCACCATCGCCGGCCGCTATCGCGTAGCAGGCCGGCGATGGCAGCTTAACCCCTAAAAAGCCGCGATCTCTATAGAACGCGGCTTTTAAGGGGTTAATCAGCGGGGACACAGCGATCGGTCCCCGCTGTAGGAGCTGTGACAGCTGCTGAACAAGACAGCAGCGTCACAGCTCCTGTATGTGTCGGGAGGACGGCCGAAACGGCCGTTACTCCCGAGACGTACTATTACGGCATGGAGCGCGAACGATACAGCTGCCATGACGTAATAGTACGTCAAGGAGCGGGAAGGGGTTAATGCCCAAGTGGGCGTGTTTTTACTTAAGACCAAGTGGGCGTTGTACAGAGGAGTGTATGACGCTGACCATAGTAAAAACACGCCCACTTGGGCATTAAGAAACTAATTAGCATACAGCTAAAAATCGCTCATGGTAAAAATAGATAAATAAAAAGCATTACTGTCACCTACATTACAGCGCCGATCTCCTTATATAGGAGATAGGGCACTTATAATGTGGTGACAGAGCCGCTTTAAGTCTTTTATTATAGGGGAAAAAATGAAAATATTAAAAATGTACACATATTTAATATCACCGCGTTCGGAACAACCCAAACTATAAAACTATAATGTTATTTTTCCCGCACGGTAAACACCCCAAAAAAAACAAACCAAAAATCAATGCCAGAATCGCTATTTTTTTGGTCACCATCCCTTCTAAAGTATAGAATAAAAAGTGATCAAAAAGTCGCACGTACCCCATAATAGTACCAATAAAAACGACACCCCGTCCCGCAAAAAACAAGTCCTTACACAGCCATCTCAACGCTAAAATAAAAAAGCTATGGCGGTCAGAATATAGGGACACAAAAATAAAATATTTTTCAAAAAGTATTTTTTTGTACAAACACTGTAAAACATAAAAAAAACTATATACATATGGTATCGCCGTAATCATATCGACCCGCAGAATACAGTAAAATTGTCATTTATAGCGCATGGTGAACACTGTAAAAAAATAAATAAATCTGAATTGCTGGTTTTTGGTCACCTTGCTTGCCAACAAAATGGAATAAATAGTGATCAAAAATTGCGTGTACCCCAAAATGGTACCATTGAAAACTACAGATTGTCCCACAACAAATAAGCCCTCACACCGCTCCAGTGTAGAAAAATGTAAAAAAAGTTTTGGCTCTCAGAATGTGGCGACGCAAAATATGCAGAGTGTTCCAAAAGCGGAGAAGATCGGGCACCATTTATCAGTGCGGCACTGGCCACACATATGCGGGTTATTATTTATCTACCGCATTATTATACCTTCTTATTATACCCTGATGTACTCCTCACAGATTACATATGCCCCCACATCATAAACTGAAATACCAGCAAAACCCCAAACAGAACAACTGCCAAGCAAAATCTGCGCTCCAAAAGCCAAATGTCGCTCCCTCCCTTCTGAACCCTGCAGCGTGCCCAAACACCAGTTTACGTCCACATATATGGCATCGCCATACCCGGGAGAACTGGCTTAACAGTTTGAGGTATTTGTCCTCAGTGGCACAAAATATTGTGCACTAAATTGGCATATCAGCGGAAAATTGCAATTTTCACTTTGCACCATCCGCTGGGCACTAATTTCTAATGTAGAATCACCTGTGGGGTCAAAACGCTCACTACATCCCTTATAACACCCTAAGGGGTGTAGTTTCCAATATGGGGGTCACTACTTGGGGTTTTGTTTTACTATTTGACTTCCGAGCCCTGCAATTGTGGGCCAATGCTGTGAAAATCACCAAAATAGACCTCAAATGCGCATTGTACTCTTCACTTCTGAGCCCTGTCATATGTCCAGGCAAATAATAAATGCCTTGAGGGGTGCAATTTCCAAAATGGGGTCACTTCTTGGGGCTTCCACTGTACTCTGGTACCTCAGGGGTTTTGCATATGTGACATGGTGGCCAAAAACCAATACAGCAAAATCTGCATGCCAAATAGCGCTCTTTCCCTTTAGAGTTTTGCCGGGTGTCCAAATAGCAGTTTATGACCAAATGTGGGGTTTGCCGTAATCGGGAGAAATTGCTTTACAAATGTTGGGGTGCTTTTTCTCCAGTATCCCTTGTGAAAATGAAGACATTCTACAATTTAGTGGAACAAAATGTAGATTTTCATTTTCACTGCCTAAATCCAATAAATTCTGCAAAAGACCTGTGGGGTCTAAATGCTCACTATACCCCCTAGATAGATTCCTTGAGGGGTGTAGTTTCCCAAATGGGGTCACTTTTGGGGAGTTAAGACTGTTTTGGCCTCTCATAGGCTTTGCAATCAAGCAAAATTTAAGCTCCAAAAGCCAAATGGAGCTCCTTCCCTTCTGAGCCCTGCCATGGGTCCAAACAGCAGATTATTACCACATATGGGGTATTGCCGTACTCAGAAGAGTTTGCTTTACAAATGGGGCTCTTTTTCTCCTTTATCTATTGTGAAAATTGAAAAATCTGAGCTAAAACAACATTTTATTATGAAAAAAACGTAGATTTTCATTTTCAGATAATAATTACACTAAATTCAGCAAAATACCTGTGGGGTAAAAATGGCCACTATACCCCTTGATAAATTCCTTGAGGGGTGTAGTTTGCCAAATGGTGTCTTTTTTTAGGTGTTATTTTTTTGTTTTGGCCTCACAAGACCTCTTCAAACCTGACATGGTGCCTAAAATATAGTCTAATAAAAATAAGGCCAAAATATCCTCTAATTACATTTGTAAATTTCACCTTTAATTTGCTTTAATGCTTGTGAAACACCTAAAAGGTTAAGAAACTTTCTATATGCTCTTTTGAATACTTTTAGGGTTTCAGTTTTTAAAATGGGGTGATTTATAGTATATAAGGCCCTCAAAACCAGTTCAGAACGAAACTGGTCCATAAAATAAGGCTTTTGAAATTTTCATGGAAATGTGAGAAATTGCTGCTAAAAGTTCTAAGCCTTGTAACGTCCTAGAAAAAAATAAAAGGACATTCAAAAAACTATGCAAACATAAAGTAGACATATGAGAAATGTGAAATAGTAGCTATTTTCTGTGGCATTACTACTTATCTGTCTTACAAGCAGATAGATTTAAATTAAAAAATATGCAAATTTTTGAACATTTTCTCAAAATTTGGGTGTTTTTCATAAACAAACACTGAATGTGTCGACAAAATGTTACCACTAACTTAAAGGGGTTGTCCGAGATTTAATGACTTTGTGTTAATGCCTGTAATTTATAAATGTAAATACATTTGTATTATACTTACATTTTCCAAAGTGGCCCCGTTTCCAGATCCTGCCGTGGGGAACTTAGATGGTGACGTCACTCTCTGCACTGGCTCTGGCCGCTTTGTTGATCTTGAATTATTTTCCGGGTATACGACGTGGTGTATATCGGCTTGTTCTGTTGTAACGCGCATGCGCGGCCCCTGCTGTTATCTCGAGAACAGCAGGGACCGCGAGAACAGCAGTGACAGCGCATGCGCGTTACGAACTGAGAAGCAGAACAAGCCGATATACACCACGTCACAAGTGACGTGTCGTATATCCGGCAAAGAATTCAAGATCAACAAAGCGGCCAGAGCCGGTGCAGAGAGTGACGTCACCCGTCAAGTTCCCCACTGCAGGATCTGGAAACAGGGCCACTTTGGAAAATGTAAGTATAATACAAATGTATTTACATTTATAAATTGCAAGCATTAACACAAAGTCATTAAATCTCGGACAACCCCTTTAAAGTCCAATGTGTCACGAGAAAACAATCTCAGAATCGCTTGAAAAAAGAAGAGCATTTCAAAATTATTACCACTTCAAGTGATACGTCAGATTTGAAAAAAACGGCCTGATCCTTAAGGCCAAAACAGGCTTAGTCACTAAGGGGTTAACATAAGTGTTTCACCAGAAAACCTTGAATGTGAGTATTAAATGCACATGTATACAAATGTCAGAATATACAGTTGATTATTATATCTGATGAGTTTCATACTTGGTTATCTCTGCTGAGTTTTCTGCTTCTGGTTCTGTGGGATTCTAGATGATTTGCAATAATTTGCTGGAAATTAAAAGGCTTTCTGGACCATCGGATGTCTAATTCTAAGAATTTTTACTGTCAATCACAGTGTGAATGTTCCAGAAAGTGTTTATCAGAAATTTCTGTAAATTTGCTGGACAAATTAATGGAAATAAAACACGCAAGCAGTCAATTGGAAATAACAGAGTAAAGCAGAAAAAACAGCCCTCCCCACAGCACACAATAGAATTAAGAGACAGGCTGCTTGATCGTTTCATACAAGTGAACACCAAGAATGACGACTAAAATCTGACGGGCAGAGTGTCTCTTGCACGAGAGACCTTGCTGTGCATCTAGTTACATCATCTGACAGCACGGACATGCAAATCAATACACGGAGCCAAGCACAGGAGACACAGATACAAGACCTGAAGTACGAATGGTCATTGGAACATTTCATAAACACTGGGGAATGGATGCATTTACAAGTGCATGTACAATACAGAAGAAGCAGGCTTGAATTTGTGATATCACATTGCGTAGTGTTTAGGGCGACTCTTACCGACAAAAACCCCCCAAAACTACAATAATCAGCAAAAAGCTTAAAAGATACCGATTCAGAATCTGTCATTTTTATCATCCTATTCACTTGCATTCCCTAACTATAAGCCTGCAAGCAGGCCATGACCTGCATGCTGATACATAGAGAGGCTATATAACGGAGAGGACTCCTAGGACTCGTCATCAGCATGCTGCGCACGGCCTGTTTGTGGGCTTATAGCAAATGAATGCAAGTGAGTGAAGTGATAAAACGTACAGATTCGGAAACAGTGTCTCTTTTAAAGAGACTCTGTCACCATATTATAAGTGCCCTACCTCCTACATAAGGAGATGGGCGTCATAATGTAGGTGACAGCAGTGCTTTTTATTTTAAAAAAAAAACCTATCTGTTTTCTGATCAGTGTAGTTTAGGTGGGTTTTCGGAGGTGACCGAGTCTCTTTAATTATAATGTGTTCTCTTTGGATTTGCATAGGACTGCCGGTAACTTACTATCTTATCATGACGCCCAAGCAAGGTAGCCCCTAAAGGATTAAATGCCAAATTCAACTGTACAGTTGTACTTACCTCTGTGAGGGAAGATTACAATCATACGAATCAAAATAATCCCTTATTCAAACACAGCAAGAATACTATGATCCAATGAGTTCAATCCGTTTCTATGTGCTAAAGTCAGTATAAGAAGAAAAGGATCGATGGCACCTTCTCCAGCATGAATAAAAGTGTCAATAACATAGCGACAATTCATCTGAAACAACGCTACGTTTATGTTGCTTTTACGGATGCTGGAGAAATAAAAGTTACGTCTTAAATGGACCTGGTGTCTTGGAGCCTTTTCTTTTGTCTACTGTTGCATGCGGTAGTGATGGAATACAGCTCCAAAAGACTGGGGTGGTGCTGAAGATCCCATATTGTCTTGTAACTACAGTGAGTATAAAGAATAAGAGGAATTGCAAACCTAGTCAGACCTCCAAATACCAATTTTTCTGATCATTTTGTAAATAGTTTCCGCATTCTGCCCCTTTGTGTCCATTTACAGTGATGGGGAAAAAACAGATACTTACAATTGGTGGAATGAAAGCCGCTCTCTGCTTCAGTTGTTTCAGGTCCATTGGTTTTTGAGGCGAGGAGTTCCCTCTCATGTCGCAGCCAGTGCTTAGCAGACTGGGCCGGGGAGACATCAGCCTACATAGAGAAAACAAGGAATTATTAACGAACGAACACACACACACACACACGCGCACGCACGCGGTTTTTCAATACTTTCCTAGAATAAATCAATTTATAAATTGGCTAAAACATCACAACCTGCACTAAATTTATGGACATGGAATATGTTTGCCAATGTCTGCCAAACTCATACATGCATTTTGTTTAGTAAATGTTCCACAATATTTATGTGCACCAGACTTTTCTGTACTAATAATAATAACATGTAAAGGGGAACTTAATAAATAATTACAATGGGAAACTAACATTTTTGCTTAAGGTGTCCAAAAGACACCCTAAGTGCCTGAGAATGTTTGGACTACTACTTAGAAGTGCAGGTAACACAACCTGATCTCCATACTCCTGTGGACATGTGGATGTGTCACCCATCATACAAACTGGTGGCCAGGAGAAAAAGGAGCACCATTAGTCCTCAGCATGGTGGCATGGATTGCTCAGCGAGTCATTATTTTGTTTGCGTTTCTGTACATAATTTTGGTCTGTGAACGTAGTCTATAGTAAGGAAACGAAAAAAAAAAAAATCTATAAAACAGATCAGACAGAGGCATTGCAAATGAGAATTCTCACTATTTTATCACTATTTGGAATATATGGTTGATCCAGGGGTGTCCATGAAGAGGCTCATACATGATAAGGATTATGCATAAAATGTATCAGTTTAAAGACAACGAACGTGGTCTTCTAGCCATGCGGTTTCCGAGGCAGCGGCCCAAATATGTTCAGGTCGCTGCTTAGAAACAGAAGATGTGGAGCATGGGTGACTATGCCGGTTCTTCACACTCTTGTCATTCGCATTCACTAGAAGGGCCGATAGTGTGTGTCAAAATGCAATACTTGTTCCTAGAGCGGAAGATGGTGGACTAGACCAAATATTTTATATTATTAATTTATTTTTTAAAGGGTCACTTTGGGGTGGGGGGAGGGACTTTTAGTCTCCCTACAGGGGTCTCTCTATCAACAAGTTTAGTTTATAGTATAATACACAGTTGAGTCACATTTTTATGACCACCTCCTACTTTCGACATCGGCAGCGCGTAGCCCATGAAGGAAGTGATGTGTAGTGGGCTGGCTTGGTGGGTATATAAGGTGTGCGATAGGCTGTCTGAACACATATCACTCGTTGTAGGGTAAAAGGGGAAATTTATCAGAGTTGCAAAAAGAGATCATTATTGGCTTTTGGCCCAAGGGTGGCGGTATTTCTCAAACAGCGCAGTTTGTGAACTGTTCGCGTGCTTCTGTGGTGAAAGTGTATTGTGAGTGAACAAATGGCACCGTTGGGAATAACCGACGAGGAAACTGCGGAAGTGACGAGGCCTTACACTTTAAGATACTGTTCTGTAAAGGTATATATGCAGTCAACCAAAAACTCATTGATACTAGTGCAACACAAGAATTGCAGCATCCACTTAGTCTTTTACATTAAAAAACAAAACAGTGGTGAGAGAATCAGTGACAATTTAGATTCTCTTCGCTCAAGTGAAATAAGGATAAACTTACAAAGTAGGACGGTAATTGTGCATTTTGGGTGGAGTTACCTCTTAACTTCTTAATGACCGGGCATGTTTGTACCTTAATGACCAAGCCAGATATGTCAAATCTGGTATGTCCGACTTTATCAGAGAATAACTCTGTGAAAGTTTTGAATATCCAAGTAATTCTGACATTGTTTTTTCGTCACATGTTGTACTTTATTTTAGTGGTAAAAGTAGACTGATACGATTTGCGGAAATTAATAAAAAAATAGAGAAATTGAAGAAATGTTGTAAAAATTATCATTTTTCCTTATTTTTAACTGCAATATGTCACATATGTACATACATACTGTACAATTTTTTTAATTAAATATATATTTCCATCTCTTTACTCTATTTTGGCAGCACTTTTGAAAAAAGAAAAAATTTTTTGAGCAATTTGGAAGACTTACAAATTTAGTAATCATTTTATACATTTTGAAGTACATTTTGTTTTCCTGCACCAAGCCAGGTTTTCAGAGGCTCATAGGTGTCAGAATGGTGGAAACCCCCACAAGTGACCCCATTTTGAAAACTACACCCCTTAAGGTATTTATTAAGGGGTGTTGTAAGTATTTTGACCCCACAGTTTTTTTGTAAGAATTCATGCAAAGCAGGCGTAAAAAAATATAATTTCACTTTTTTCATAAAAGTATCACTTTGAAGACCGATTTCTGTGTAAAGTGACCATGAGAATGAAGAAACACACCCCAAAATATATCACCCCGTTTCTCCTGTTTTCAAAAATGCCCCCATTGTGACCGTAATGCATTGCTTGGACACACGACAGGGCTCGAAAGGGAGGGAGCACCCGGAGGCTTTCAGGACTCATATTTTGCTTGAAAATGTTTTAGGCCCCACCGTACATTTGGAGAGGCTTTGAGCTGCCAGAACGATAGAAACTCCCCATAAACGACCCCATTTAGAAAACTAGACCCCATAAGGTATTTATTTAGGGGTATAGTAAGTATTTTTACCCCACAGTTTTTTGCTAAATTTAATGCATAACAGGTGAAAAAAAATATTATTTCACTTTTTTCATAAAAGTATCAGTTTGAAGACCGATTTCTTTGTAAAGCGAATATGAAAATGAAGAAACACACCCCAAAATCTATCACCCTCTTTCTCCTGTTTTCAAAAATACCCACATTGTGGCCCTAATGCGTTGTTTGGACACACGGCAGGGCCCCAAAGGAAGGGAGCACCCGGAGGCTTTCAGGACTCATATTTTGCTTGAAAATGTTTTAGGCCCCACTGTACATTTGGAGAAGCTTTGAGCTGCCAGAACGATAGAAACTGCCCATAAACGACCCCATTTCGAAAACTAGACCCCTTAAGGTATTTATCTAGGGGTATAGTTAGCATTTTGACCACACAGGTTTTTCGCTAAATATATTGGAATTAGTCTGTAAAAATTAAAATGTACTTTTTTTCTGAAACATAGAAATTTTTATTATTTACAAGGAATAACGAAGAAAATGCACCCCAACATTTGTAAAGCAATGTCTCCCGATTACGACAATATCCCATATGTGGTAATAAACTGCTGTTTGGACCCACAGCAGGGCTCAGAAGGG
This sequence comes from Rhinoderma darwinii, assembly GCF_050947455.1. Lineage (NCBI taxonomy): Eukaryota > Metazoa > Chordata > Amphibia > Anura > Rhinodermatidae > Rhinoderma > Rhinoderma darwinii. The sequence goes on along the minus strand of NC_134687.1, from coordinate 474,016,445 downwards.
AAGGAGCGCCATTTGGATTTATGATTTTGCTGGAATGGTTTTCGGTGTCATGTCGCATTTGCAATGCACTGGAGGGACCAAAACAGTGGAAACCCCCCAAAAGTGACCCCATTTTGGAAAAACCTTCAAGGAATTTTTCTAGGGGTATAGTGAGCATTTACACCCCACGGGTCTTTTGCAGAGTTTATTAGAATTAGGGCACGAAAATTAATATCAAAATTTTTTCCACTAAAATGTTGAATTTTCTCATTTTCACAAGGGATAAAGAAGGAAAAAAACAACCATTTTTTATAAAGCAATTTCTCCCGAGTACGGAAATACCCCACATGGGATCATACGTTTTTTTCATTAGAAATGAATTAACCCTTTCAGGACTGATCCAGTTTTTGCTTTCTTATTTTAGATTTTCCCTCCCCGCTTTCCAAGAGCCATAACTTTTTTTTATTTTTCCATCAATAGAGCGGTGTGAGGGCTTATTTCTTGCGGGAGGAGCTGCAGTTCTTATTGGTACCATTTTTTGGTACATAAAAAGTGATTCAAAAGCTGTATTACATTTTTTTTTGGAGCGAAGGTGACAAAAAAAAAAAACTGCGATTTTGGCGGTTTCAATTATCACATTTTTTTAAGGGGTGCACTGTGCAAATTAAATAATGGTATATTGTAATAGTTCGGACTTTTACGGACGTAGCGATACCAATTTTGTTCATTTTTTTACATTACTTTAGAAGAAAAATGTGAAAAGGTGTTTTGTTTTTTTAACTTTAAAAAAAAAAATTATCACTACTAATAACTATAATTCTTCTACACATTTTATTAATCAATCCCCTTAGGGGACTTGATCCAACGATTATTGGATCACTGGTACAATACACTGCAATACTAATGTATTGCAGTATATTGTTATTCTTACAGGCTTCTGTAACAGAGCGATCGCTGTTCCTGTCCGTTAGTACCGACGGGGCCTGCTGTAATACACAGCCGACACCCGCAGCGTATGGAGCGGGCTCAGAACGTGAGCCGGCTCCATACATCAACCGCCGCACCATGACGGGCAATTAAGTCATAGTGCGCAAAGGGGTTAGTGCACTGCGGATGGTTCAAAGTGAAAATTGCAATTTTCCACCGATATGCCATTTTAGTGCATAATATGTTGTGCCCAGTGTGTGCCACAGAAGACAAATACCTCATAAAACGTTAAGCGGGTTCTCTCGGGTATGGCGACACCGTATGTGTGGGCGCAAACTGCTGCTTGGGCACGCTGCAGGGCTCAGAAGGGAGGGAGCGCCATTTTGCTTTTGGAGCGCAGATTTTGCTTGGTAGTTTTTCTGTTTTGGGTTTCGCTGGTATTTCAGTTTATAATGTGGGGGCATGTGTAATCTGTGCGGAGTACATCAGGGTATATGTAATTTGTGCGGGGTACATCAGGGTATAATAAGAGGGTATAATAATGGGGTAAATAAATAATAATTCATAGATATGTGACTGGTGTCACACTGATAAATGGCGCCCGATCTTATCCGCTTTTGGAACATTTTGCATCGCCATATTCTGAGAGCCAGAACTTTTTTATTTTTTCACCACCGGAGTCATGTGAGGGCTTATGTGTTGCGGGACAATCTGTAGTTTTCATTGGTACCATTTTGGGGTACATGCGATTTATTTTTTTTATCACTTTATCAAAAAACAGGAATTCTGACACCATTTTTTTAGGTTTTCTTTTTGCGGCGCTCACCGTACGCTATAAATAACATTTTTACTTTATTCTGCGGGTCGGTACGATTACGGCGATATTATATGTATATAGGTTTGGTCCTTTTTTTTAGCGTTTGCGCAATAAAATGACTTATCTATAAACCCAAAAAATTTCTGTGTCACCATATTCAGAGAGCCATAATTTTTTTATTTTTTAGTCAAAAAAGCTGTGTAAGGGCTTGTTTTTTGCGGGACAGATAGAAGTTTTTATTGGTACTATTTTTGGAAACATGCGACTTTTTGATCACTTTTTATTCTTTATTTAGGGAGCGGTGGTGACCAAAAAAATTGTGATTCTGTCGTCGTTTTTATTGATTTTTTTTGGGGTGTTCATCGTGCGGGAAAAATAACATTACAGTTTTATAGTTGGGGTCGTTACGAACGCGGTGATACAAAATATGTGTACTTTTTTAACGTGTTCATTTTTTTTCTATAATAAAAGTCTTATTATAGGAAAAAAAGCATTTAGTGTTTATAGAACTTATAACTTTTATTTTTACACTTTTTTTGAAACATTTTTATTACTTTTTTTACTTGTCCCACTAGGGGACACTTAGTCTTGCAGCTTTGATCGCTGCTAGAGTACATTACACTACACACGTAGAGTGATGTACTCTAACTGTCATTGCGACGTGACTGTCACTCTGACAGGAAGCAGAGGAGGAACGGCCGGAGGCTGTTCCTCCGAGGCTTCCGTACATGGCAACCCGGAGGTCATTATCTGACCTCCGATTGCCGTGACAAGCATCGGTAGCCCCCACGATCACTTCGTGGGGGCTGCCGATGTGCTTCAAACCACTTAAATGCGGCGACGGCAATCCGTCGCCGCACTTAAGGGGTTAACTGCCAAAAGCAGCGGCGATGGTCCGCTGTCCGGCGAGACTGATGTCTCAGCTGTCTAGGACAGCTGTCAGCGCGCGCCTGTCACTCTGTGTTTACACAGAGTGACAGTTTGAAATGCGGACGAAAATGCACGTCCTGGTGCGGGAACTAGCAGCCGACCAGGACGTGCATTTTCGTCCTTGGTCATGAAAGGGTTAAACATTGTTTAAACTAAGTTACAAAACAGAAAACGCATATTACCCATGTGCTCACTAAGTGGTTATTAACGTTGTATTAGCCGTTGATTGTAAAGTGCAATATGTGCAAACCAGATGTAAACCAAGGAAAAATTATCAAAAGAATGGGAGATTATAGATTTACTGTATTTGGGAAGTATTTTGACCATGTATTCCTTACCGCTAATACAAAATACCAAATAATTTACATAAGGCCCAGTTGACAGTTTTTTTGGCACTGATTTTGACGCAGAAACGGCACCAAAAAAACGTCCAAATGGGATTTCAATGGGAGGCGGAAGTTTTTTTCCTCCAGCCACTCGCAAGAAAAAAAAGCGGCATGTCCACGGTTTCGCCTCTGACCTCCGGTTGAAATCAATGGGAGGCATAAAAAGAAGATGTTGTTCTGGCTGCAAAAAAACAGTGTGAACTAGGCCTAAAAAAACAGCTGGTTGTTTTAAGATAATAAAACGGAGTAAAAGTGGAGCTTATCTTCTTAACCCGTTGGTTTACGGCGGCCACTATCGGGCTTTATTCCGATGCATAGGCCTTTTTACGGCGCTGCATCGGAATAAATAAACAGTGCAGGGAGCCATTAAATCTCCCTGCTCTCAGCTACCAGGGGTAGCTGAGGGCTGGGGACATCCCTGCTCGAACGGGTGAGATCGATATTAGTATTGATCTCACCCGTTTAACCCCTCAGATGCGGCGCTCAATAGCGAGCGCCGCATCGGAGTTGTTTTGGAAAGGGAGGGAGCTCCCTCTTATCCCACTGACACCCGGCTTCTATGGCAGCCGGGGGCCTAATAAAGGCCCCCAAGGTCTGCCTGTAGTAAATGCCTGCTAGGTCATGCCTCTGGCATGACCTAGCAGATGCCTGTTAGTTTTACACGGACAGGCATAATACACTGCAATACAGAAGTATTGCAGTGTATTATAAATGCGATCGGATAATTGCATTGCGAAGTCCCCTAGTGAGACTAGTAAAAAAGTAAAAAAAAAGTTTACTAAAAAGTGAAAAAAAAAAGTGAAAATAAAATGAAAAACCCACTTGTTCCCTTTACAAACTGCTTTATTATTAAAATACAAAATAAAGTAATAAAGTTACACGTATTTGGAATCGCCGCGTCCGTTACATCATTTAATCCGCACGGTGAATGTCGTAAAGCATAAAATAAAAAAACATGCAAAAATTGCTGTTTTCTTTGAATCCAGACTTAAAAAAAACGTGATAAAAAGTGATCAAAAAGTCGCATCTACTGCAAAATGATACCAATAAAAACTACAAGTCGTCCCACAAAAATTGCATCAGCGGAACAATAAAAAAGTTATGGCTCTTCAAACATGGAGACACAAAAACAAATAATTTTGAAAAAAAGTGTTTTCACTGTGTAAAAGTAGTAAAACATACAAAATCAATATAAATTTGGTATCGCTGCAATCACAACAACCCGCTGAATAAAGTTATTGTGTTATTTATACCACACAGTAAACGGCGCAAATTTAGTACGCAAAAATGTGTTTCGAAATTGCAGTTTTTTTTCTATCCCCCCCCCCTAGAAAAAAGTTAATAAAAGTTAATCAATAAATTCTATGTACCCCAAAATGGTGCTAATAAAAATTACAACTTGTCCCGCAAAAAACAAGACCTTATACAGCTATGTCGACGCAAAAATAAAAAAGTTATAGCTCTTTGAATGAGACGATGGAAAAATTTAAAAAACGGCTTGGTCATTAAGGTCTAAAATAGGCTGGTCACTAAGGGGTTAAAGGGTATGTCCACACGTAGCGTAAACACTGAAGATTTTCAGCGACTGATTTAATTGCGGAAAATCCGCTGTTTAATACAGTAGTAGCAGAGTAGATAAGATTTGAACAACTCCCACCCACACACTGCGTGGAAAATTTGTCGAAAAAAACATTCAGAAATTGACCAGTGATGCGTTTTTTTAATCTGCAGCATGTCAATTTATGCTTCAGAATCATTGCTTTTCTGTTGCAAGTCTTTCCCATTGAGTTCATTGTTGAGGGAAAACCTGCAACAATAAGCAAAATGTTCGCAATTTAGAAAAAAACAAATATATACTTACCCCGTTTTTCCGTACTTCTCAATCCAGGCCGTCCTACTGAGATGACAGTCACATGGGATGCACAGGCTGCAGTGGTCACATGGGATGAAACATCACCCCAGGAGGCCGGGCTGCATGGACAACATAGGGATGCATCACCATGACTAAGGGAGACTGGGATAAGTATAAGGTTTTTTGTTTTTAACTGTTGTACACATATATACACTCCTCAACATTGAAATTGCAACACCAAGAAGGGAAAGCCATCAGGTTAAAATCGAGGAAGTAGCAGGTGTCACCAAGATCTGCAAATGATCAAATTTTCAAGTCCACACAGATTGGAACCTTACGGCTCCAATCTGTGGCATGTGGGAGAATAAATGCCAGATTAAAAGCAATGTCTTTTAGCCACATGGAACCTCAAAAATCAAGCATCAAGTGTTGTGGGATGATTGTGCAATGCCTCCTGTTTGTCGACATGGCAGCTATCCCCACACATGGCAAACGGAGAGGGACAGAATCCTTGAACTGAAAGTCCTTGGTTTATCACTCCGGCAGATCGCTACGCGCCTAGGCTGAGATGTCAGCATTGTTCAACGTTGTGTGTCCTGGAGGATGAGAAAACAATAACAAACAGAAATGACAGCAAGAGGTGCATGGATGCGAACCACTCCACGGACGGATTGTCTGATTAGAAGAATGCCGCCTAGTGATCCATTCTGTACTGCAAGTGAATATGAACGTCACATCCCAAGCCTAGAGGGGCAACCAGTGTTGATACAAACCATCAGAAGGCGTTTACACGACATTGGGCTACGAGCAAGACATCAAGCTACAGGTGTTCCATTGACCACACGGCACCGCTCTCAAAGTCTATTATGGTGCACAGCAAGACGGCAATGGAGGCTGGAATGGAGGTCTATACTCTTCGGCGATGAGTCCCGCTTTTGTCTCAGACGCAATGATAGCCGGAAATTGGTCTGGACACCACGCGGGCAACGCCATGAATAGGACTTCACAAGGGAACGTCACACCTGTCCTACTCCCAGGATTATGGTGTGGAGTGGCATGATGTATGGTAGCCGGACCCTCTAGTCTTCATTTCAGGTACACTAACAGCTCGGCGTCACAGTTATTTGGTCGTGGAACCAGTGGTATGGCCATTTCTCCTAAGTGTCCGAGAAGCCGTTTTTCAACAGGACAACACAAGGCTGCATGTTGCTCGTGCTACAGTGAGTAGTCTGCGTGGCCTAAATGTGCTACCGTGGCCTTCCGCCTTCTCTGGACTTGTATCCCATCACATCTGTAATGTCATTGGTCGGCAACTGCAAAGGGAGCTGTCAGTAGCCAACCTTGATGGTTTGCGTACCCAAGTGCATTCAGCGTGACATAACATTCCTCAGACAACCATTAATAACCTCATTGATAGCATGCCAAGGCGTGTAAGTGCGTGTATTTTCTGCGTGTGGCGCTCATACTTGACACTGAAGAAATCAAGATGTTTGGAATATTTTATTTCCATTTTTTTAAATCATTTGCATATCATTAACCCCTTCCCACACCTTGGTGTAAATGCACTTCCAGGTGAGCAGTAACTTCACGCACCTGGGCGTGCAGTCACATCTGCGATTTAATAGTTAACCGCCGTGCGAAGCTACACCGCAGCAGCGGTTAACTGTGCAGGGTGTCTGTCCTGCTCTACCCATTGCCGATCAGCGGCCAGTCACCGCTGAAATCAGCAATTAACCCCTTTGATGCGGTGGTCGATTGCAATCGCCGCATTGAAGAGGTTTAGAGTAGATCGGCAGCCCCCCACATGCATTTGCGGGAACTGGCGATCCTGGTCACGGCAACCGGAGGCCAGACAATGGCCTCCGGGCTGCCATGTACGGAAGCCTATGAGGACCAGCTGGAGGCTGGTTCTCATATGTTTCCTGTCAGAGTGACTGTCATGTCACAATGACAGTTAGAATACATTACACTATGTAGGTAGTGTAATGTGTTCCAGCAGCGATCAGAGCTGCAAGTCTAAATGTCCCCTAGTGGGACAAGTAAAAAAAAGATAAGAATGTTTTAAAAAAAGTGTAAAAATAAAAGTTATAAGTTACATAAACAAACACTTCTTTTTTTCCTATAATAAGTATTTTATTACAGAAAAAAAATTAACACGTTAAATAAGTACACATATTTGGTATCACCGCGTTCATAACGACCAACTATAAAGCTATAATATTATTTTTCCTGCATGGTGAACGCCGCAAAAAAATAAAAAAAGTCGCATTTACCCCAAAATGGTACCAATGAAAACTACAGATTGTCCCACAAAAAATAAGCCCTCACGCAGCTCCGGTGAAGAAAAAATAAAGAAGTTCTGTCTCTCAGAATATGGCGATGCAAAATGTGAAGAGTTCCAAAAGCGAATAAGATTGGGCACCATTTATCAGTGCGACACTGGCCACACATCTGCGGATTATTATTTATTTACCACATTATTATACCCTCTTATTATACTCCGCACAGCTTACATTTGCCCCCACATTATAAACTGAAATACCAGCAAAACCCCAAAGAGAACAACTGCCAAGCAAAATCTGCGCTCCAAAAGCCAAATGGTGCTCCTTACTTTCTGACCCCTACAGTGCGCCCAAACAGCAGTTTACGTCCACAGATCTGGCATCGCCATACCCAGGAGAACCCGGTTAATATTTTACGAAGTATCTTTCTTCAGTGGCACAAACTGGGCACAACATATTGTGCTCTAAAATGGCATATCAGTGTAAAATTGTCATTTTCACTCTGCACCATACGCTGCGCATTAACCCCTTCGTGCACCACGACATAGCATGTCGTGGTGTGGGTGGTGATGTATGGAGCGGGCTCACACGCTGAGCCCGCGCCATACGCTGCGGGTGTCAGCTGTGTTTTAGAGCCGACACCCAGGACTAACGGACAGGAACAGTGGTCGCGCTTTTACAAGAGCCTGTAAAAATGACAATATACTGCAATACATTCTACTGATTGCTGGTTCAAGTCCCCTAGGGGGACTAATAAAATGTGTCAAATCAAAAGTAAATAGTTATTAGTGAAAAAAATTCAATAAATCTTTAAAGTCCCAAAAAAAACCTTTTCACATTTTTTCTCTAAAGTAATGTAAAAAAAAATACAAAAAATTGGTATTGTTGCGTCCGTAAAAGTCAGAACTACTACAATATACCATTATTTAACTCGCACGGTGAACGCCGTGTAAAATAAAGAATTTAAAACTGCAAAATCACTATTTTTTGGTCATCTTGGCTCTACCAAAAAATTTTATAAAAAGTGCTCGAAAAGTTTTATGTACGAACAAATGGTACCAAGAAAAATTACAGTTCCTCCCGCAAAAAATAAGCCCTCACACCACTCTGAGGGAAAAATAAAAATGTTATGGCTCTTGGAAGCGGGGAGGAAAAAACGAAAAAGAAAAAAATGGTTCAGTCCGGAAAGGGTTAGATACTTTCTAATGAAAAATTTTTTATGACCACATGTGGGGTATTGCCGTACTCGGGAGAAATTACTTTACAGATGTTGGGCGGCTTTTTCCTCCTTTATCCTTTGTGAAATTGAAAAAATTCAACATTTTAGTGGAAATAACGTTGATATTCATTTTCACAGCCTAATTCTAATAAATTCTGCAAAAGACCTGTGGTGTCTAAATGCTCACTATACCCCTAGATAGATTCCTTAAGTGGTGTAGTGTCCCAAATGGGGTCACTTTTGTGTGGTTTCCACTGTTTTGGCCTCTCAGGGGCTTTGCAAATGTGACATGGCACCCGAAAATCAAAAGCCAAATAGCGCTCCTTCCCTTCTAAGTCCCGCTGTGGGTGCAGACGGCAGTTTATTACCACATATGGCGTAGTTCCGTAATCGGGAGAAATTTTTTACAAATATTGGGGTGCTTTTTCTCCTTTATTCCCTGTAAAAATTTAAAATGGCTTTTTCAGGAAAAAAAAGTAGATTTTTACCTTTACAGACTAATTCCAATTAATTCAGCAAAACAAATGTGGGGTCAAAGTGCTAACTTTACCCCTAGAAAAATTCCTTGACGGGTGTAGTTTCCAAAATGGGGTCACTTTTGGGGGGTTTCCACTGTTTTGGTCCCTCCAGTAGATTGCAAACGCGACACGGCACTGAAAACTATTCCAGCAAAATCAGAAATCCAAATGGTTTCATTTCAAATTCAATGTTGAGGAGTGTATATTTAAAAATGTGATACAACTTTCTAATATGCTTTGTTTCAATTCTTCACAATTTAAGATAATGTAGTGCGGTCAGAAATTGAGAACACATTTGTTTACATTCACAGGTTGCAAACCCATACATACCCAGTCGTGCTCTCAGCCGAAAAGTTGATATAATTGTATCTAGTCTAGGTAATGCTCTGTGAGCTAAACAGCCTGGACTGATCTAGAGAGATTTGTGCAGCTGCTGATGTATTTAGCTCACAGAGAATTGTCTACACTGGATACAATTGTATCCACTTCTCAGGTAGAGAAGGACTAGGTATCCAGAAGTTTGCTGCCTCTGAATTTAAACAAGAGTGTTTTCATTCACTGACCGCAAACAGAATCTTGAAAATGGCAAGGAATTAAAACAATAGTTCTAGAACCTTTAATTTATACAATGATTAAGTTTTAATACATAAAACCAGAACACCCCTTTAATGGTAAAAATAAAACAATAAACATAAATGTGTAAATACACATTTGAGTGATTCTTATATTTACTCATCATAATAATAATAAAACAAATGATAATAATAAAAAAAAAAGTCTATACTTACTCCCTGGCATTGTTATAGCGGCGGCTCCCTTTCTTCCCGGCTGTTTTCTGTGCAGCCTGCCCTCCTGGGATGACGCTTCATCCCTTGTGACCGCTGCAGCCAAACACCGACTGCAGCGGTCACATGGCTGCAACGTCATCAAAGGTGACCAGGCTGCATGGAGAATAGAGGAATGAGTCGCTATGACAACGCCCAAGGGGTAAATATTGACAGATTTATTTTTAATTGTTTTAAAAAAAAAAAAAAAAAAACTTTTCTGCAGCGGAAATATCGCCCGAAGATCTTGACCACAATTTGGTGCATTTTTCAGCCGGAATTCCCTGCAGGTTCTAGGTCAGATACGCTACGTACTTTTACTCAGCGTATCCGACCTGTAGGAACATAGCCATAGGAAGTGAAAAGGCAAAAGGTGCTGTATTTTTTTTTTATCTTCGGCCCCATGCATACGAACGTGCTTTTGCGGCCGCAATTCCCCCGAAAATCCACGGGAGAATTGCGGTCCCATTTATTTCTATGGGCCCATGCACACGACCGTGGTTTCCACGGTCTGTGCATGGCCCAGGAGCCTGGACCGCAGAAAGAACGGATATGTCTCATTAGGGCCGTGTTCTGCGGTCCAGGCTCATAGAAAATAATGGACGCGGCCATGTGCATGACCCGCGATTTGCGGGCGGGCTCGCGGGTGACACGCCGCGGCCGATCCGAAAATCGCGGCAGTGCACATGGCTACGGTCGTGTGCATGAGGCCTTAGATGTTTTGGAACAATAACAAAATAGTTGCAAAGTAGGACCTTCCCATTAAAGCCCTTTCAATAGATTCTGTTCAAATAAATAACCCTTGAGTTTATAAAAGCGACCATTGAATACTGGAAATATTCATCCTCTCTATCCATTACTTGTCAAAATACTCTAGTCTTTTTACGGACGTCCCACTGCAAAGTCCAAGCAAACAATACTGCTAACTCAAGATACGATCACCAGGTGAGTAATGGAAATGTACGGCACTACTTGCTTTCCAGCAACAGAAAATCAAAGTGAAGCCTACTACAAGTAGTCAGCGCAAACAAGGCCAGAATGTCATGAAGTGCTTGTTAGCTAAATCTTCTTTATTCTTCACATAGTCTCTGTAGAAAATCAACATGCACTTGATACGCAACAAATATAGATCCTTCCAAACAAGATGAATTGTGCAAAACATCAGACAATGGCCATTACTGGGATGATGTATTTCCAAAAGACACTTCACTGAAGAGCTCTTCTGGGGGAAGTGACCTCACTTCGGGGACAAACATTGCAAGTAAAAAGCAATGTTCTTGAGGTCAGATAATTGGGTTTATTTATAAATGTAAAAAAAATAAAAAAAGGTACTGATACAATTATTTCAAAATATCCAAAGGAAAATGACAGAATGCTGCTCCCACACAGACGGTTATTCTACCATGGCTATATTTGTGAAGTCGTTTGGCGAGATTTATCAAAACCTGAGCAAAGAAACAGTGTTACCCATAACAACTAACCAGATTCCATCTTTAATTGTTCAAAGGCCCTATGGACAATGAAATCAGGGTCCTGATTGTTTGACATGGGCAACTACTCCACTTTTCCTTTTCACCAGTTTTGATAAATCTCCCCCATTGTTAAGTCTTGGACAAGTCTCCTCGATTTTGAGTGGGGCACTACATGTATTGCAAAAACCTGGAGTGACTCTCCTGGAATGTGTATGATGGCCAATAAGCAATTTAACCTTGTATACAGTTCGTACGGTTGAAAAAAAGACACGTCTATCAAGTTGTATGTTTTTCTTCTCTCTCTGGAACATTGTGGTTGTGGGTTACAAGCAGTATAATAAAAGATTACTGCGGTCTGTTTGTGATTAACCCCACTAAATTAAAAAGAAGTTTAAAAAAAAAAAAACCTTTCCCATTTTTTCCCAAAAGTAATGTTAAAAAAATTTAAATTAACATAATTGGTATCGTCGCATCCTTAAAAGTCAAAACAATTACAATATAACGCACAATGAAAAAAATTTAATGTAAAAACCTTAGAATTGGTGTTTTTTGGTCACCTTAGCTCCCCCCCCAAAAAAAAAAGAATAAAAAAGGGTGATCAAAAAGTTGAATGTACCCCAATAAAAACGACAGTAAGCCCCGCAAAATCAAGCCCTCAATCTGAGAAAATATTAAAAAGTTATGGCTTGTAGAAAGTGGCGACACAAAACAGATTTTTCTTTACCAAATAGTTTTTTCTTTGTAAAAGTGGTTAAACATAAAAAGCACTATATAAAATTTGATATCGCCGAAATCTTATCAACCTGTAGACTAAAGTTAACATGTCGTTTTTACGGCACGATGAGATGAATGCCATAAAAACAAGGCTGTTTTTTACCCACGTCACCCCACAAAGAATTTTTTTCTAGTTACAATTCATCCTGCAAAAACAAGCCCTCATAAAGCGATGTCGACGGAAAAATGAAAAAAGTTATGGCTTTTGGAAGGCGGGGAGGTGAAAACAAAAATGAAAAGACAAAAATTGGCTGCGGAGGGACAGGGTTAAAGTTCTCATACCGGGTAATACTTCACAAGGAAGCGGTATCAAAATTCCACTTAGTTAAATAAAAAAAATGTATACTGCAGGAACTAGTTTATTTTATGGAATGTACATCAAGTGCTTGTACCCTACAATATAGAGACCTCCAAGGAGCTCATAAGAGGAAGATAAGAAAGTCAGATTTTAAAGGAGGAAAAAGCAGAATTGCCGTGTTCTAGTGAAAGGCTGGAGGTTAAAACTCATTTGTTTGATAATGAGTAAAACCTAATGAGACTGCATATTTTATTAGTACTTATATTTGTCTCATTCGCCATAAAGACGTGATTCTTATTGAAGACAAACACCCTCTTCTAGAATAGAAATCTGGTCTAACAGTGGTCACATTAAAAGGAACTAGTACCCTTTATCATTACTACCATACCATGTAGCCGTTGGTGCCCTCTCCACAGCATAGCAAGCAGTGCTATTTCCACTTCTGCAAAGTTTGTAACCTAATGCTGGAGTGTGACCCACAAACAACCCTAATATGATGGTGGGAACCTACTGTACACAACAATCACTATAGATTTTCTGGTCATACCTTTGGAACACTTTTTTTTGTAACTCTAGCAGTTGCCACTTATGATGTATAAGCAAGTCCTATGCTTCCCCCCTAAACCTCTGTTGTGGTACCGATGGCTTCAAACATATCTAGACTATTGATACTTACCAAGGCCAAGCGCACGATAACTTCACCAGAATGAAAACCCACCCTAAATGCCTACACATTTCTAGTTTTCTCATACCTGTTCTTGTCAGTGGAATCCTGCTCTTCAGCCTCATCTGCACTGCAGGTGGCACTAGAGTCACTGTCCGGATTAGTCTTCCCCCCAGGTTTGCTATGTTTCTTTTCCACTTTCCGTGGCACTTCTGTTTCTTCTATCGTGGCCTCTTCGACATTTTCTGCAACAGTCTCTTTACAGTCCTCTGCTTCTTCCTGCTTAATCTCACTTTTGCCTGGCTCCTCACAGGATCTTTCTTCATCATCATCATCATCTTCTTCTTCTTCTTCTTCTTCCTTTTTGACTATACTAGCTTCTGGATCTTCTTTGGGTTCCTCCACATTACTAGTCCTTTCTGTAATTTCCTGAGAATGCTGCACAGATGAGTTACCAGGATCATCTGGCAAGTCACTGCTCATTTCCGCTACAGAGGTTCCTACTGGATTGGCTTCATTGTCTTTGCTCTCTTTGGCTTCCTGTCTTGGTGATGGAACACTCTCTGTATCTGAACTGTTGTTAACTGCAGCTGAAGGAACAGAACAAAAGCATCAGGAAGGGGGCCCCCTAACACATGACTGTAAAACATCAATAAAAATTACATACATTTAAAGCCTACATATTTGGATTGCTGGATATCATTGGCATCAAAAACAATTTTGATGATTCAAACATCAAGTCTGTATTTTAAGGTGGGTTTACACCGGCAAATATGGGCCTATAACAAGCAGCGATCACTGATCATTTCAGGTCGATAGGCATGAGTTTAAATAGCCCTTTACACGGGCCAATGATAGTTAATATGATTGTTCGGTCCCCATGCACTTTACAGAATATCGGTAGCATAACCCCCTTTTACACAGGGTGACGTGCTGCCGACATCGATGATTTTCAGAACAGCATAAAAGATTAAATCATCAGGTCAATAATCGGAACGAGCGCTTGTTCGCCCCATCGTTGACCCGTGTAAAAGGGCCTTTACGCTCACTGCATGTAAATTAAATTTAATATAGATAAATATGGAAGGTTATCCACTTTGTATTAGATAAAAAAGTCACCATTAAAAATTAAAATACTAGGTAACACCAACATGGAAAAGGATTTTGCGATATTAACAGATAATAAGCTAAACTGTAGCAAGCAGTGCCAGGCAGCAGCTGCCAATGGAAATTCGAACATGAGATGCATCAAAAGGGGCACAGATGCACATTTTTCAGACATAGGTCTACCTTTATATAACTCCGTAATTATCTGACCCCACATTGCCAGTGCATAATAAAGACATAGCAGAACTAGAGCAGGTGTGGAGGCGGGTGACCAAAGTATTTAAGGGCGTGGATTAAAGTACCAAGAGAAATTAGCAAAATTTGAGACTACTTGGCATATACAGTATATCAATATATTTGTGTAAAAAACATAAGGGGGCATCTACTAGTCCTAGAGAAAAGACGGTTTATCCTTCTGCATAGGCGGAAGGGGTTTTGTAGTGTAAAAGCAGTGGGACTACCCCAGGATGGCTGTTTATACAGTAGATACATGCAAAAGGGGTTTTGATGTGTTTGAAAGAAATAATATTTCAAGTTATCTATATGGACAGTGCCTCTCAGTAGATTTCTTCTATTTTTGCTAATTTGTCACATATAAATGTACCAGATCATCCAACTAACTTAATATAAGATAAAGACAACACGAGTAAAATACAAAATGCAGCTTTTTAAAGTGTATGGAAACCTTCCTGCATAAAAAAAAAATCAATATAGATGCATGTTAGAGAAGCTGAAAAGAATAAATTGAATAAGGTCATCAAAAAGGGAAAAGCGATCATGGTTAGTGAGGTGCCGTTATTTGAGGAGGTATTAGATAAAAGGTTATTAAGGAAGATTAGTGCAATTAAATTAGAGGAATTGCATCCGTTGCATAGCATTTTAATCGATAAACAAAGCTGTTTTAGTGATCGATTGCTACAATTTCGATGTAGGAAAGAACGATTTAAAAGATCTTTTATGCCAAAAGCTATTGCACTTTATAATATGTTTTTGTAGTGTGTGATGATGCTTTTTAATACATATTTTATTATATGTTATCGATGTATGTTGTATTGTTTTTGTATAATATGTACTGTAAACCAATTTCCCTTTGGGGATAAATAAAGTATCTATCTATCTCTCATATCTATCTAATCTATCTATGTTACTAAGTCTCTGCAGAAAAAAATGTTGCAGCTATCATAACTGGTTTACAAGCTTTTCTCCATTCAGACTTCTTCTCAAGGGGCGTTCCCCAGCACTGGTCACATGTTCTCTTCTCTAGAGGCGTTCCCCAGCACTGGTCACATGTTCTCTTCTCTAGAGGCATTCCCCAGCACTGGTCACATGTTCTCTCCTCAAGGGGCGTTCCCCAGCACTGGTCACATGTTCTCTTCTCTAGAGGCGTTCCCCAGCACTGGTCACATGTTCTCTTCTCAAGGGGCGTTCCCCAGCACTGGTCCCATGTTCTCTTCTCTAGAGGCGTTCCCCAGCACTGGTCACATGTTCTCTTCTCTAGAGGCGTTCCCCAGCACTGGTCCCATGTTCTCTTCTCAAGGGGCGTTCCCCAGCACTGGTCCCATGTTCTCTTCTCTAGAGGCGTTCCCCAGCACTGGTCACATGTTCTCTTCTCTAGAGGCGTTCCCCAGCACTGGTCACATGTTCTCTTCTCTATAGGCGTTCCCCAGCACAGGTCACATGTTCTCTTCTCTAGAGGCGTTCCCCAGCACTGGTCACATGTTCTCTTCTCAAGGGGCGTTCCCCAGCACTGGTCACATGTTCTCTTCTCTAGAGGCGTTCCCCAGCATTGGTCACATGTTCTCTTCTCAAGGGGCGTTCCCCAGCACTGGTCACATGTTCTCTTCTCAAGGGGCGTTCCCCAGCACTGGTCACATGTTCTCTTCTCTAGAGGCGTTCCCCAGCACTGGCCACATGTTCTCTTCTCAAGGGGCGTTCCCCAGCACTGGTCACATGTTCTCTTCTCTATAGGCGTTCCCCAGCACAGGTCACATGTTCTCTTCTCTAGAGGCGTTCCCCAGCACTGGTCACATGTTCTCTTCTCAAGGGGCGTTCCCCAGCACTGGTCACATGTTCTCTTCTCTAGAGGCGTTCCCCAGCACTGGTCACATGTTCTCTTTTCTAGGGGCGTTTCCCAGCACTGGTCACATGTTCTCTTCTCTGGCTGTGTGGATTTCTCATGCACAGCACAGCCTTCTCCCTGCTCTCCCCTCAGCGATCTCCCCTCTCTTCAGTTGCTGTTTTGCATAGCCACGCCCACACAGTTACACAGTAGGGCTGGCCAATTATGGCCTAAATAAAAATCATGATTAATTGAACATGTAACCTCGAATACAATTATGGAATGATTTAGGCCACATCCTTTTTAGCATACCACGACCCCTATTTGCATGCTACTCCATTGTATTAATATTTTTCCCCTGAGCCTACTGTATATAATATGCCCCGACACTGCCCCCACAGTATATTGTCCCCTTAGTGCTCCCCACACAGTATAATGCCCCATAGCTGCCCCCACACATTATAATGCACCTATAACTACCTAGCGATGACGTGACTGCCTAGCGTCCAGCGATACATAATGAATGGTAAAACAGGGACCTAACGGTCTCCTGCTCTACCCTTGGAGTCAAACTGGGAGAAAATAATTGATAAAACCGAAATTCGCAAGTTGACATAGATTAATTGCGCTGAATTTCGATTTAGATTATTTTTCAATTAATTGCCCAGCACTATTACACAGTCTATGTATTTCCAATCCTCCCCCCTCCCTCTCTGAGCTTCTGCTCACACTATAGCTCTCTGCTAACACAGGGGACATATTGCACTGTGTATGCCCAGCTATCTGTGGTTACAGGAGATTGTGGGAATGCACTGTAGTCCTCAGTGAAGAGGAGAAAGTGGCTGCTGAATAAATGAAGGGGAACAGTTCTCATATGCACAGCACACACCAGTGAGTAGGACCTTGCACATGGGTAGATATTACACTAAATGTTCGTACAGGAGTCTACAAAGGTGGAGCTGCTGAGTTTGCCGTCAGGGAGCTGACTGATGGATCAGAGAGAAAATTGAATACAGCAGCTGGCCATGTACTAAAATATACTGCAGGTACAGAAGACAAGAGGTAGACAATTTTAATCGAGACAAATTATAAATGTTTTACTTTGCAAAAAAACATACAATGCAATTAAAAAAAACCTGTGCAAAGGTGTACATAGTCTTTAAAAATGATCATTCCATTTATTGAAGATAAAGATTTATTCAGAACCTACATCACCCATATGAAAAAGTAATTGCCCCCTAAACCTAATAACTGGTTGTGCCACCCCTGGCAGTAACAACTACAATCAAATGTTAGCTATAATTTGCGATGAGTCTTTTACATCGCTGTGGAGGAATTTAGGCCCACTTTTCTTTGCAGAATTGTTTTTATTCAGGTACGTTGGAGGATTTAGAGCATGAATTGCCTGTTTAAGGTCTTGTCGCAGCCGCTCATTGGAATATAAAAGTCAGGACTAAAACTCTGCCACTCCAAAACCTTAATTGTGTTTATTTTGACCCATTCAGAGGTGGACTTGCTTGTGTGCTATGATCATTGTCTTGCTTCATAACCCAACTGCGCTTGAGCTTTAGGTTACAAACTGATAGGCGGCCATTCTCCTTCAGGATTTTCTGATGGAACCATGAGTTCTGCTCTATCAATAATAACAAGTCGTCTAGGTCCTGCAAAAGCAAAGCAGCCCCAGGCCATCACACTACCACCACCAGGTTTGACTGTTGGTATGATGTTCTTATGGTGGAATTAGCTTTACTCCTGATGTAACGAGACCCATGTCTTTCAAAAAGATCCACTTTGAATCATCAGTCCACAAAATATCCCAAAAGTCTTGGGGGTCATCTATATGTTTTTTGGCAAATGTGAGACGAGCCTTTGTGTTCTTTTTGGTCAGCAGTGGTTTGCGAAGTACAACTCTCGTATGGATGCCATTTTTGCCCAGTGTCTGTCTTAGGCTGGATTCACACGAGCGTGTTCGGTCCGTAAAGGACGGAACGTATTTCGGCCGCAAGTCCCGGACCGAACACACTGCAGGGAGCCGGGCTCCTAGCATCATAGTTATGTACAACGCTAGGAGTCCCTGCCTCTCCGTGGAACTACTGTCCCGTACTGAAAACATGATTACAGTACAGGACAGTTGTCCGGCAGCGAGGCATGGACTCCTAGCATCGTACATAAGTATGATGCTAGGAGCCCGGCTCCCTGCAGTGTGTTCAGTCCGGGACTTGCGGCCAAAATACGTTCCGTCCATTACGAACCGAACATGCTCGTGTGAACCCAGCCTTATTGTGGAATCGTGTACATTGACCTTTACTGTGGCAAGTGAGGCCTGCAGTTTTGTAGATGATCACCTGGGTTCTTTTGAGACCTCCTGGATGAGTTGTCAATGCGCTCTTGGTAAAATTTTGGTAGGCAGGCCCCTCCTTCATTTGTGGATAATGGCTCTCACTGTGGTTCGCTGGAGTACCAGAGCCTTAGAATCGGCCTTGTAACCATTTCCAGACTGGTAGATTTCAACAACTTTGTTTGGCATCTGTATTTGATTTTTTTTTTAGAGCGTGGCATCATGTGCTGTTTTTTGAGACATTCTAACGTGCTTTACATTGCCAGACAGTTTCTATTTAAAGGAACAGTGTCATCACAGAAATTTTTTTCATATGTTCAAGATGTTAGTGCTTTATTAAAAACGTTTATATTTATTTGTGTGTTTGTGTTTTACTTTTTCTTATTTTTACACTTTTTCTTCCCTATGGGGGCTGCCATTTTTTGTTCCATTTCTGTGTGTGTCGATTAACGACACATACAGACATGGAATACGGCAGCCACAGTCCCATAGGGACTGCGAACGGCTCCCGTCCCATTCACTTGTGTGTACGGCGTCTGTGTGGGAACTGCGCATGCGCCGCTCCCACACAGTCCAACTTGAAATTGGCGCCGTCCGGCGCCATTTTCCTGTGGACCGGAAGTCGCGGCCGGACAGTAATATTACTACTTCCGGTCGCGGCTTCCGGACTTGTGCACTTGGACCAGCGGCAGCAGACGGAGCGGACGGGCCGGAGGGAGCCGCGGCGGCAGGAGCAGGTAAGAGATTTCAATGTATGTTCGTGTTTGTGTGTGTTTACTACTGTATGCAAACCTACTACACTGTGTGTTAGCTCAAAAAATGGTGACACACAGTGTAGGAGGTTAGACCGTTCAAACCCCTCGTTTATCCCGGCACTAGCCAGGATAAAGGAGGGGGGGATGCTGAGAGCTCACTAGAGCGAGGGCTTTTTACCCAATTTTGCAATGCTGCAATTTTGGGAATAGCTCCATCTAGTGACCAGAAATGGGAAATACTATAAATTAGAATTAATTTATAATATTTCCTGACTCGTGAAAAAAATAAAAAAAATTTGAACAATGTTTAATCACCCACACACTAAATGTTTAATTTAAAAAAAAAAACATGTTTTTCTGGCAACACATTGCCTTTAAGTGATATTTAGATTTGACAGGTCTGGCAGTAATCATGCCTGGGCGTGGCTAGTGAAATTGTACCCAATTGTCAAATGAATTCAGTTAACCGGTTGATTTAGTAGCTACCTTGCTTTTTTACAATTACTTTTGCTCATGAGGCAACCAGGTAGGGCTGAACAGCATTTTTCCTTCAATAATGGGGATCATTATTTAAAAACAGCATTTTGTATTTACTTGAGTTATCTTTGTCTAATATTAAAAGTAGCTTGATGATCTGAAACATTCAAGTGTGACAAATATGCAACAATAGAAGAGGCCGGGCAAATTCTTTCACAGCACTGTAAATCATATCTGGAAAATATGTCCATATAAATCAGTTTAATAATGTGAGATCTATAGCAATGACTATATAAAGAAGAAAAATCTGTATGAAGATAAACCTATATTTGTCATGTATCACAAATAAGAGTAGGCCAGAGTAAGCCTGGAGAGGAAACACTGCAGATAATCAATAGAAAAGTTTATTTAAAGAGGCTCTGTTACCACATTATAAGTGCCCTATCTCCTACATAATGTGATCGGCGCTGTAATGTAGATAACAGCAGTGCTTTTTATTTTGAAAAATGATCATTTTTGAGCAAGTTATGAGCAATCTTAGATTTATGCTAATTAGTTACTTAATAGACAACTAGGCGTGTTTTTACTTTTTACCAACCGGGCGTTGTACAGAGGAGTGTATGACGCTGACCAATCAGCGACCAATCAGCGTCATACACTTCTCATTGTTCCAGCCCTGCTTCTTTCACTGCACAATCACACTGGGCTGGAACAATGAGAAGTGTATGACGCTGATGGGTCGCTGATTGGTCAGCGTCATACACTTCTCTGTACAACGCCCAGTTGGTAAAAAGTAAAAACACGCCCAGTTGTCTATTAAGAAACGAATTAGCATAAATCTAAAATGGTTTATAACTTGGTCAAAAATTATCGTTTTTCAAAATATAAACCACTGTTATCTACATTACAGCGCCGATCACATTATGTAGGAGATAGGGCACTTATAATCTGATGACAGAGCCTCTTTAAGGATTTTAATCTATACGATAATTGCGGGGTAAGTGAGCAACAAACATTACAATACTTACGGTCTCCCTCTTCTGCCATTTCTTCTTCATTACCACTAATCCCTGATGCCTCCATCTCTTCATCCTCTACAGCAGGGGTGTACTGAACCTCCTCCTCCATCTGCAGATTTTTTTTCTTTTTGCGCCTGTTGTTGCGCTCCTTCTCCTAGAAGAAATAGGTTGTTTAAATGCAAGTCCATCATAATAAAGTATAATTGGACATATATGCCATGGAATCTATGATTTAAAAGAGTGCCAGTAACCTAAAAATACTACACACATTATTGTACGTATTGTAAAACCTGCGGTTTTAAAAAATGTCACTAGTGATCAACAATGTGCAAAACTCTTATTGCAATATAAGTAGTTCTTTACTTTCTCGAATGCTCAAGACAAGGCAACAACCAAAATTGGAGTTAACACAGAGTCCGATTGTTGGAACAGGGTGTCCCCCTATATATGTTACAGCTGAAATCCACTGTGAGCTTGTGAGCCTGCTCCATCCTTGTACTACAGCGGTGTGTGGCAACTCCCCGCTCCCCAAGCCATACTATTACACGCGGTGCGGGAAATAGAAGATAATTAAGAGAACAAGGCCTCATTAACTAATTTACTACAGGTCTGAAAGCTGTGAACAAAAGTGACAAAACAATGAAATTAGAATGATTATTTAGCCAAAAGCGTTTTGTGTAAATGCGTGACTGTAAATCGCTGTAAGATCGCTTACAGCGATAGTATCGGCGATCGGGAATATTAATATCTGTCATGTAAATAGGTCTTTATTCCTTATCAGTGACCGAAGTTCAAGGCATTAGGTTTGAAGCTGCACTACTCCTACGATCTCATGACAACACTTCCTGTTTTCATATCTGGCAAGTTTTATCACAGAGCATCCTGCATAAAAACGGTTACGAAAAAAGTGTCAATGTTGCCAATAGCAACCAAAAATCAGAACAGGAAGTGTTGTCATGAGATCACCATAGCACAGAAGCTGCAGGTTTTAGGTCTGTTATGTGGAAAACAGTGATAAGTAGTAGGCTAATAAAATCTGTTTTTAAAATGGTCATGGGAATTAAAGATAGGCATTTACTATAACTGGTAGTCCTCTTTAAGGAAACAATAAAAGCACAAATAATGCTAGCAACACATTCAACATTCAATCTAAAGGGTAAATAATATAAATGGCATCCGAACAAAACTAAGACTCTGCAAGCTGAAATGTGGAGAATTAGGCCTCATGGGCCGTGACTTCGGCTCGCGGGCCGTGCACATAGCCACGTGCATTCATTTCTATGAGCCTGGACTGCAAAATATGGCCGTAATAAGACATGTCCGTCTTTATGCGGTCCAGGCTCCTGGGCAATGCACGGACCGTGGAAACCACGGTTGTGTGCATGGGCCCATTGAAACGAATGGGGCCGCAAAAATACGTTCGTGTGCATGGGGCCTAAGAAGGTGAAGGAACCTTATTTCTCTGTCAAGTTCCTACAAGACTCAGTTTCAGGAGCTTGCAGACTAAAATGTCTAGGTTTAATGTTCTGCTGACAATCTACTATTGCCAGACCGGTTTGGCCTATTCCATGTTAATAAGGGACTCTTGACTGATAACAGTCAGCAGAACACTTACCAAATGCCTATGGTCAGCTAAAGATTCCACCTACGATCTATTTATCCAGTAATAGGACAATTTATGGCAATATGCAATTTAGTGCAGGTGGACAAGGCTAGGGCTCTTGGTCGCAAGCGACAATGCAAAATTGTGGCATTACAGTGACAAAGAAATCCAACCATGTCAGAATTCATAGGATTGTCACATAACCTTTTCTCCCATAGGTGAACAATGGGGACCCGTTAATGCGGTGATTTTATTACTACTCACGTGTGACCAAATGTGGCCGTGGAGCCTTGGTCTAAAGAAAGAAAGAGACTAAAACTTGAGCGCCGTGAATGGTCCTTGCACAAAGAATACAGCAATCTAAAATCCTCTTTTTAATAATAAATATAATTTCTGTAATGAAACAAACTTTGTTACTTTAACTTTCGAATAAATGAATGGAGTTGAATTTTCAGCGTCCGTTCACCTGTACTGGGATCACTTGCCTGAGTTAATGGCTGCTCCGGATGTGTGCTATTTATATACATGTTGTAGACTGGCCTAAAAGCATCTAAAATACTTCTATTCAGGGACTGGAAAACGGCATCAAGATGCAGAGCGTAATTCCATTCAGTTACAAGGTAATGAATGCCCTGACATGGCTCCTTATCAGAAAACCGCTTTTCATTTATTTATTTGGTCTTTAACCAAATCACAAGAGTTGGAAACATGGACTCTACTTGCATTTTAATTGCTTTCTTGTTGCCTAAAAAGGAACCTGAAGAGAAACCGACCGGGAAAACAGCCATGCACGGACTGAGCACAATGGTTACTATGGTAAAGGTCTCCTTCACCTTCTCAGTTCCAGCATCTCCCTGATGAACAAACATGGTCTACATTATAAGCACAGATTTAACTAGTCTGCTGCCGGAACAAGTTAGCAACTTGTTATACCCAGATGTTTTTGGGAGGTACAGTGGTAAATACTCATATATATGGGGTATTAACCGGACTAGGACAAATTCTGTCAGGAAGTGGTCCCCATGTTTCTGACATTCTGGGAATGTGTAGTGTCATCTTCTGTCTCCAGCAAGTAGAAGACCGTAATCATAAGACACATTAGGTAGAAAGTGCTTAATGCTCGAGGACCGACTAGTTACGGAAGACAACAGGGATCCTTAGCCTTGTAAACTGTGATGGAAACCTAAAATATCACCACAGATCCTTACCATCTTCAGTTTGTGCTGCTGTAGGATGCTGTCTAAGTTCTGCCTCTTCTTGTAGTTGAAGTAAAAGTTCTTGCACTGGGACACTGTTTTGGAGCCCACCATTCTCGCAATGGCAGACCAATTACGGCCATATTCAAACAAACCTGAGGAAAAGAAAGAAACAGAGAATTGTACAGTTAATCATTGAAAAGGACAAAACAGTGTGAAATGAAGGATTACTACGTCATTGTTAAATCCCAGACCTTGGAAGGAAGCCTGCTGATATGGAGAGTGAACGCTAACCCTGTGTCACTGGAGTAGCAGCTCCATCAGTCACCAGCCTGACAAGTTCAGGGTAAATGTAGGACACAGATCAGGCGCTATTAACCCCTCACACTTGGCTTCTTTTCATTACTTCAACATAACGTTGTGTTTACTTTTTTCCCAACAGCAGCTATAAAGGTTATGTAAACCTTTGAGCGCTTTTTTTTTTTTTACTAAAACAATGTATTATGGTGTTCTACGCAACTTCATTTTTATTTTTTATTAAAAAATGTTGTTACTTTTTGAGATACAGCTTCAATGTATCCTGGATACATAGACGCTGTATCTTGCGCTCAATCCACCTGTATCTGCACTCAAAAACAGGACCTGACAGATTCGGGTTTGAGCGCAAGGTACAGCTTTTATATATCCAGGATACATAGAAGCTGTATCCCAAAAAGTAAAAAAAACTATTTTTCATTTAAAAAAAACAAAAAACTATAAGGCTCTGTTCACACGGAGTTTGTTTTTGACGCGGAAACCGCGCCAAAAAACTCCTCAAAAATGGCCCGAAAATGCCTCCCGTTGATTTCAATGGGAGGCAGGGAAGAAGCGACATGCCCCATCTTCGGGCGTTTTCGCCTCTGACCTCCCATTGACTTCAATGGGAGGCAGAGAAAGCGTATTTCGCGGCGTTTTATGCCCACGGCTCTCAATGGCCGTGTGCGAAAAACACAGCAAAAACGCAGCGAAAATCGGTATGCAGGGAGAGGAAAATCTGCCTCAAACTTCCAAACGGAATTTTGAGGCAGAAATTCCGCCTGCAAAAAACTCTGTCTGAACGTAGCCTTAAAAAGCTGCTTATAACAGCATAATTTTATTTTTATTTTGTAAATAAAACAGTGTTCAAAGGTTTACATAGCCTTTAATTTTCACATCTCTTGTGCATCTGCGATGGCCAAAAAAGGGACCCACATAAAGAAGTTTGCACCCCATAAAGGCGCTGATGCTAAAAGATCAGAGAGCACAGAGCAACCCCGTGATACAGCTACAAAACGTCAGCACATTCTGATTCTTGGAGATTGACAAGTATCTAAACTTACAGAAAAAAATCTGTATAGTTTATGGAAACAACAATATTGTTTTTTGCTTGCCTGTGTTGACGCCTTCCCTTGAGCAAAGTCAGTAAATGGTAGGGAGAGTGAGTCTAATGATCGGTAAATAATTTGGCATCAAAAGGGCAGAGGGTTAACATCACCCACAACATAGAAGCTCTAGTAGCAGCTTACTTCAGTATATATTCTACAAGTACAGAACCCCAAAATTGGATTCTAAGTTTATAACGCATCAGCAAAAATAAGAGGAGAGAGGAGAGCTCCATATTTAGCCAGAAGATGTATGAGACATTATATGTTTGATAATTAAAGGGGTTGTACAGCATTAGAAAAACATGGGCGCCTTCTTCCAAAACAGTGCTTGTGATAAGCGGAGAGGACCACGGTGTGTGTCCAAAAAAAAGTGGAGCATGCAGTTTTATCTTCATTAAGACTGCAGGTCATAGCCCAGTCAACACCAATGACAGTGTGCATAGAGAATAAACTGGTGCTGGGACCAGAATGGTCGGTCATAAGATGATGTGATCTGCTGTAATGGTGGGCCTTGGAACCAATATATTATTCATCACTATACAGTTTATTAAAGTTTTACTTTTTTACTTTGATTTCTGATATTATGAAATAGGATTTAAATCATGGGAAAAGCCCTTTAATATCAATTGAAAATGGCAATTCCAGGACAAGGAAGGAAGAAAAAAAAAAAAAAAGGAGTGCCATCTATAAAGCCAGTTATATAATCAAACGCCCACCAAGTTCAACCTCTTACAAAACATAGCCCTCCTATGCGATAGGATCCGTAGGGAAGAAGTTACTTGCAGTGACTAAACAAGCCGAATAAATTTAAAGGCTATGTAAACATTAAAGTTTTTGTTTTTTTTAATTTAACAATCAATCACAGTGTTTTAAGCGACTTTTTTAATTGTGTCTTATTAAAAAAATTTTTTACTTTTTAAGATACAGCGTCTATGTATCCTAGATCGATACAAGCTGTATCTTGCGCTCAAACCCAAATCCGTCAGGTCATCAGGACTGACTGCTTCGGTGACGGCAGGTCCTGCGTTTCTCTGACATGCAAGATACACCTGTTAGCGGGTCTATAACTTCGATTTGATAGATAACAGGTGGATTTTGAAGTGTCAGAGACACGTAGGACCCGCGGTCACCGAAGCCGCCAGTCTTGCTGAACTGACGGATTCGGGTTTTAGCGCAAGATACAGCTCCTATATGTCCAGCATACATAGGAGCTGTATGTCAAAATTTTTATTTTATTTTTTTCTATAAAAACCATTATAAAAGTTGATTAAAGCACCATAATGCATTTTTTATTAAATGAAACAAAGCGTTCAAAGGTTTACATAGCCGTTAACTCCATACTTTTTTCTTATCGAATCTATCGTATATAAAACAGTTCTTGGAATGAATAGTTCAATCGTTTATTCATTATTTTGACTGTATATATCTGCAGATATTATTAACCCCTTGCTGCTGCAGTCATTTTTCATTTTTGTTTTTGCCTTCACACCTTCCAAAAGCCATAACTTTTTTATTTAATGGTCAATATAGCTGTATGAGAGACTGTTTTTTTTTTGTGAAAAAAGTTGTTGTTTTTCATGTCACCGTATTTCTTATACCACATAATGTACTCAGAGACTTGGAAAAAATTATTTGTGGGGTAGAATGGGAAAAACACAGCGATTCCTCCAGTGTTAACTATATTCTGCGCATCAAAATGATTACGACAATACCACATTTTTATTAAATTTAGGTTTTACTACTTTTACAAAGAAAAAAACTAAAATTAATAAAAATAAAATTTGTTTTCTTTTGCCAGACCTATACTATAACGTTTACATTTTTCCGTCGATTGAGTGGTGTAAGGACTTTTTTGCGGGACGAGCTATAGTTTTTATTGGTAAAGTGACCAAAAAAACAGCAGTTCTAGGGTCTTTTCTTTTATTTCTTTATAGAGTTCACGATGTGGGAGTGTGTTATTGTCATAGTTCAGACTTATTGACACAGCAATACCAATTATGTTTATTACTTTAAGGCTGGATTCACACGACCATGTTACGTCCGTAATGGATGGAACGTATTTCGGCCGCTAATCCCGGACCGACAAACACTGCAGGGAGCCGGGCTCCTAGCATCATAGTTATGTACGATGCTAGGAGTCCCTGCCTCGCTGCAGGACAACTGTCCCGTACTGAAAACATGATTACAGTACGGGACAGTTGTCCTGCAGCGAGGCAGGGACTCCTAGCGTCGTACATAACTATGATGCTAGGAGCCCGGCTCCCTGCAGTGTGTTCGGTCCGGGATTAGTGGCCGAAATACGTTCCGTCCATTACGGACGTAATGTGCTCGTGTGATTCCAGCCTTAGGGATAAATGGGAAATATTTTTTTTTATATAAAAATAAAACAGTCCTAGGGGACTTGAACTAGTGATTTGAACAATATACTGCAATACTTAAGTATTGCAGTATATGAATAGTAGTTACTCACGACCATGTAATCATTAAGTGGCCAGGAGTCATCGTGAGCACAAAAAAGCTAGAACGGGGATTAGGGGACCCCGTTCTAGAGATAGGTGCGGGTCCCAGAGGTGGGATCCGCATATATCTGACATTTATGACATATCCTGTGGATATGTCATAAATGTCTTTCATGGGAAAACCCCTTTAAGAGGCCTTTGTGGCCTATCACTACAACTATCTCCTTTACTAAAACTGGTGTAAGGTTCACCAGTCCTAGTATATGTGAGCCATCATGTCTTAAACCTAGCAAGTGAAATAACAGCTTATGAGATCAGTCAAACAACTCTATTAGGTTAAGAAGCTTAAATCTCAGTGTAAGTGGGTGCACCTGAATTACTAATACTTAGATCTCGATGGTTAGGATCAGCCACCAGGCTTAGTGCAAGGACAGGAGAAGCCTGACAAGCGTTTTACACTGGCCAATTATTGGGCAAACGAACTTTTAAAGAACACTCGTTGCCGATAATTGCCCTGTGTAAACAAGGCAGCGATCAGCAGATGAACGAGCTCGTACAACAGCTGATCGTATCGTTTTAAATTTGTCAAATGTTATCGTTGTCGGCAGCACATCTCCCTGTGCTCGTCCCCATACTAGCTCCTTGTGAAAGGAGCAAATCGGTGTAAAAGAACCTTTAGACAATGAGGCTGCTACTATGAAGCCTATGTGTTTCTCACAGGGTAGTCACAGTATTGTGAAACGACATTCTCCCCTAATGTATATACTGATTGTCACGATCCGTGGGTATGTGGACCCACTAGGCCGCACCGCCGTAGCGGAGTAGCAGCTGGCCAAACAACAGTCCTAGTACAAGAGTACCTTTGATAGTCCAGACAGTAATGGAGGCTCGGCACAGATGAACTTGCAGACACGAGGCGTGGTGTATATGAGCAGATGTGACAGGTGGCACAACACGACTCCAACAGTCTAAGGTACAGGAACAAATGTAGCACGGGATACAGGTATCAGGGCATGGGGACAACGGGAACAGGATAACACTAAGGGACCATTTGCTAAGTCTAACATGGGTAAACACAACAACGCTCAGGCAAGGAGTAAAAGGGGCAGGGCCCTTCTTATAGTCCAGGATGAACAAGGCTAATTAATGATTATTTTCATATGCGTGCGCTGGCCCTTTAAGGCAGAATTGAGCGGAAGTCACAGATCCATGGCTGTGGTCGTCAGGAGGTGAGTAATCCTGAAGGTCCGCGGCCATGGACGCTACACTGATTAAGTGGGGCCGATTTTCAAGGTCACAAGGTAGCCTCTTTCAACAGTGTTTATTGTTTAGGTCTGCTGCCAAATCTAGCGCTGTTGCTTCATGAACTACGCAATGACAATCTGCCAAACATTAATGGAGATATCAAGCCGAAGTACATACAACCTCATTGTTTAGTCTTAGACTGACAACTACACTATTAATGGACATCAGTCTTATCCTACACTCTGTAATGCTTAGAAAGGACAAGGAGACTGTCGCACTAAGTGACTATACACAAAGCTGCTAAGTCAAGTCAGTAAATGTTCAGATCATTCACGATTTTATGTCTTTTTATTATTTCCATTTTTCAAGTTTTACCAAGATTTGAGGTTTGTAAGGGTCCATTAAAATAAACTTTTGGGGTCAAAACAATGGAAATCAATAATTTAGGCTGATTATCTATGTATGTTTGTAAATGGAAAAATACAAATAAACTTACTAATTGATGCAACACATTTAAAAGCTTGAGAATTTGTCTCTACTGACCACTATTACATTTGTAGAAAAATATCATTACACAAAAGTTTAAAGTGGAGCTCAATAATGAGTAATCCAGAACTTTGCCGGATTGTGGTATGAAAAGATCGAGATAAAGTACTGGTGGGACCAAGTATATGTTTACATACCTCAGAGTGGGATCACAACCTGCTATATCCAATTTTGTGTCTACAGTATAGTATAGTCCACACATGCTAATATAGTACAAGTTTAAAATAAGGGCTACAAGATGACATTTAGTCATGTGCAAGTCGCTATACAATCAAGTAATTACCACAACGTTTCCATATAGGAAACAAGGTAGCCAGTGACCTAACCTTGTTATCGTCACAAAACGTCTTGAGAGTTGTATTTTTTTACTGGTCACAAGGTCACCTGTGGTCACCCCGGGATTTTACCATGGTTTCGGGATCGAATGTGACCATGTAGCCCTTGACTAATAGAATAACTACTAAACTGGCTAAGAATAAACAGTGTAAAGACAATTACCGGAAAACTTTCCTGTTAATTAGATTTGCTAGATTCTTCTTCGAACAATCCTACAAGCACACATCCACACAAGGATTTTTCTTTTATGGTGTTTATAGCCCATTGGTATCATATATGGAGTTTGGGGCCAAACAGATATGTCTTCCCTGAAACATCTATGACATCTTATAAGCTGCATGTCACTTCATATCTTCTTTTCCTACTGGCCTTCCATTCTTTGGTAAGAGAAGGTAGGATTTTCCTTTGCTAGTCCTCTTTTGCTCTTCCTGCAACACCAGAGGTGTTTGGCTTGCTAGTATTCCCTCCTTAGACATTACATGCCCACTTTACAACATGCATGTTAATGGGGAACTTAGAAGAGATACCTGCCAGCCAAATAACTGCATACCAGCAATTTTAGGCCTCATGTACTCGCCTACCGATGGAGAATGCTACGGAATCTGACAGAAAGAATCCCTGTTTATCAGAGACATATAGAGGCACAGTAGCACCCCATAGAAGTCTATGGCTGCCGTAGTAAGGACCTATATAAATTGGAAGTTGTACAGATGGATAATATGCTCGGGTGCATGAGACCTTAAAGTGAATGTGGTCCGACCAGCTGTACAACTGTACAAAGTACAGTACCATTGTACAAAATGTACACAGTAACCGATCAATTGGGATACCAAGTACAATCTTTTTGTATACAGACTTTGCCCATGGACATCTTACAAACAAACAGTGGCATATGAAGCCACAACAATGCAAAATATACACTATTTGTGTGATTGTCTAGTCATGCAAGTTATATTCTGTTTCATCATCCTAAAAACTTTAACCTGTTTCATGCTATTGGGAAAATGCTTTAAAAACAAAAAAGCGCAACAAAAAAATCCTAAAAATTCAAAACGCTGTGTTGTAAAGAAAAAATTCCACTGGAAAAAAAACGCCCACTGTCCTGCTACATTCTGAGTTGTGCCTTATTTCCTTACCTTCAGCCAGTTACCGTGTTTCTCTCTAAACACACATGCCTTGTGGAAATCAAACGCCGCCATCTCTCATCACTAATCCCCATGCTTTATTCACAAGTACACAACACACAAAGGGGAGGATCTTCACATTTCACCCAGGGAGGTTGTGCGCTTGTAAGAAAAGTAGAAATCTGAAACCCCAGCTTGAAGATCTCCCTTTCGATTGCTAAAAACAATTTCAACAAAATAACTGATTACCAGATCACCATATGTTGTAGGCGGATTATCTGAAGAACGTACGTAATTTAACAATCCGCGATTGCAAATTTAAATCTTAAAAGACCATACTCCCCATTGTCCTCAGTTGACCTCTGAAACTAGTAATGTACACAAAGCAGTAGTTATATCATCCTACATCGATATTCAAGAGAGAGCTGCGATTTCTGACACACATGGTTGTCACATGGAAAGCAATGATGGAGGTTATCACGAGGACATGGCCTAACCCCAACTATATTCTGTATTTCAAATCCATCCATGAAAGAAATTGCTACATTGATCCAGTTATTCACTCATTTTCAATTGTAATCCAGCTAGAGGACACTATAAGAAAACCTTTGTGTAAATGAGCCTATAGATTATACATCTATGTGAAGGAAGTGGTGCCGGAGCTCAAGCAACTGAACAAAGGTTCTAAACATATAAAATGAAGTAAAGATTTGACATATGTGCAGAATATGACCTAAAACAATGACAAAGAAAGTGTTCCAGTCATACCTGCTGCATAGAACCATGGCCAATATCAAGCCTACTACCAGTTTGATTTATATTTACACCACTAATAGCATCAATGAGAACATAGCCATTCCAAAAAATGTCTCGATTGACGTCTGATCTTACATATTAGAAGCCTCAGGAGGTGCACATAACGCAAAGGGGCCCCATAGCAAAAAAAGTAAATAAATAGTCCCGTCCCCCCCCCACAGAAATGTGGGTTATGGATTTCACACCTTACCATCTTATGCTTATAAAAATAAATATATACTGTATTAAGAACACTAAAACACGACCAGTAATTTAAAAGATAAATATAGGTAAGCTTTACATTTCCACCACCTCAGGCTTATTGGTAATATCTCACTGTGGTGTATAGGAAAGAGCCCAATTCATAGCTAGTGATCAAGTATTTGTGTACAGGGCAGTATAACGTGAAAATATTAATAGCATGATTTGTTGCAAGAAACTCTGCGACTGAAAATCTGTTCCATACATCTGGATGGCGTGGTTTCTGTAGTATGTGCATGGATTTCTGCAAGCTCCATTCAGATGAATGGGACAGTGGCAGATATTTCTGACAAAGGAAAGTAGAGATAAGCGAATCATGAAAAATGTGCACGATTTTTTCCACAGGTGCATTTTTTTACTACAGAGCCATATTTGCTGCAATTTTTACTGAGAAAATTGCCCTTCATCATAAAACAAAAAAAAACCCTACAAGAACACAAAGAAACCAAAAAATGGTCCCCACTGGTTTCGTATTTTAAAAGGTACACAACATTTGCTATATCTCAGCCCCCATCCCCCACAAACACTCCAAATGTCTTGGTGGATTGTTTTAATCTTCGTAACGCCTCATACATGCATTATATATTTCAATGATGATATTCTATAAATCCCTACCTTACCGCAACCTGAACACTATTAATTGCCTATAAAAATGGTAATGGACTATCTTCTTCGGACCCAAAAGTTCTTCTCTTTTGTTAATTTACTTTCTGCAAGATTGTAATATTGAAAATTAACATGGTTTAAATGTACCACCCTTTAAGTTGGTGGACAATTGTATGCATAACTATTTGTAAAAATAATAAGATTGTTCATTTACACCATTGTAAAAAACAAAAAAACAACTATACCATATTTATTTGAATGATTTGAAATTATATGGAAATGTAACTTTTCATTATCCCCTAACCATAGAATCACATTAGAAATAAAAACCTATTAGGAACTTTAATATACTTAAAATAAGCCCATTCATTTATATTAAGAAATGGTTGCATGGAGGGGTGGAGGCCACCATGACACCACCACAAAGTTCTGATATTTGGAGATTAAGTGAAATCACGCCCTTAGGTCTTATTATTCAAGTCTGTGTTTGCGGTCTGCGTTCACTTCTGTATTAAACCTACCCTTGAGTAAATGACCCTTTTATTTTTGGTCCTAAAGCAATGATATTACACGTCTGCAGAAACGTAACACAAACGTGGAAGGTCATAACTGGAAACGGCAAACAGCTAAGCAAAGGTAATTTTATTCTTTACATCTCCAGATCTAACTATCTTCTAATTACACAAAAACTGCCTAATAAAATACAGAAACGTAAAACTGAGAAATTGTATATATAAAAAAAAATATACAATAAATCAGAGATGGTTGAAAAGCTAGAAAACAAAAACCTGCATTTTACCTGGAACTGTGCTTGAATACGCAGGCCACTCATCTAGTTGCCAAAGAAACACGATCGGCATAAACATATTTTTAGAAAACAGCATCAATTTTTACCTTCCCAAGGACATGCTACATTTACAACATAAAAACAACAACTATTTCGGCCAATCGGACAGAATTTTACTTTTATTAATAAATAGACTTTCATTTCCACAAAACATAAAAATCATTCCCAATGAAGAGAAGGGCGTCCCCTGTCTTTCTATGACCATAAAGTAAAATGTGGTTTCTTTTCTCAACATTTTGAGATACAAACCAGTTAAAACGATCTATAAAATGAACTTCTTTAAACCACGGCACTTTTATACTTAAACTCAGATATCTCAATGCCCTGTCTGGCATAAGACAACCCTCCCTTCTTTGATGACAACTTGCATTTTATTAGTATTAACGGCAAAGTTTTATAAAATATCTTCCAAGTCACATCTCCGCTCTGCGACTATATCCATCGCCTTATACGGTGCAATCATTCGTGATTTCGGCCTGATCAATGATGAACTAAAAGTCTACAACTACATTGTGCAGTTTCCTCAGACGCAGGTGAAAGTCTCCCTATATTATGGACTGTGGCCGCCCCAGACTGTTGACAAGAACATTTAAAAGGACGGCCTACTTTTTCCTTCACTGTAATGTAGACTTCCCACTGAGACAGATTGAAGTAAGCATCCACCAGCGAGTGGGATGTTAAACCAGGTCACTGTCATTGAATCCTTCTGATGGACGCCCAGAAGTTGTCAGGAACACATGTTCCGTCCTCTGGGGGCTTTTAATCTGCTTTTCTCTCTGCCGATTCTCCTCGCTCCCTCCTCCTCTTTAGCTTTTTCTGTGTAAAAGTCTCTTCCTTCATATTTTACATCTCTACGACAACCGTCCAAAGAATTCTCAGTCTCTGCATCTCCCCCCTATCCACCTCCTAAAGGCTTTAAACGCTTTGCTTCCTTTCATATTACTCATGGCACACTTCAACAGAAATCATTTTTCTAGCCAAAATCGCTCTTCTGTAGACTCCACTTTTAAAAGCCCTTTAAATAACAGTCGACCCTTTTTACACCAATTCACGCAGCATGATTTCCATCTGTCAAATACATTCACTCCTGGACTATTGCAAGTTGCAGAAACCCAACTTTTGTGCACTTCATTCGATGAGCTTCCTTCCACTTACCTGCCTCCCGCTGCAGCTTGCCAGGATGGGGGATAATGCAGTTTTAAGTCTCTGTATTCGTTGCTGCCAAAGAAAATCTATGTATAGTGGAGGAAAAAGGCCACCAATCGAGGAGATAACAGCACTGCAGATGCGCAGCTTCTGCCAGCTGGGGGACTGATACTGTTGCTATGTGTAGGAGTCACAAAATGAGTGTTAATCGCTCTCTTGTCTGACCTGCAGGCTCATCTCATCTGAATGTGACCTCTAGACAGAACGCTAATAGCAGAATGTGTGGCATGGACCCAGGTTGTCAAAGGGTGCGGCTATCTTGGCACCAGCCTTCCTTCTCTCTCACTTTTTGCCCCCCCCCCCCCCAACCACACACACATACACACACTCTTCGTCCTCTGCTCTTCCAGATCTGAACAGGATCCAACATAACAAAGCTTTCAGTCTCATTCGCAGCGAAGGGGTTATTCAAGTGTATTAAAGCTCTATTTTTCCCCTCGCTCTCTCCTTCCCTGCAGAGAAGACATGGATATCTTAACTACTACACTGTGAGACAAGGCACACAGAGGAGAGACTGTTCAGGGCTATGCGTCTACAAATTATATTAAACCGTACATTATAAAGACAATTACAATCCAATTAACACCAATTTATCCTCCATATAAAATATTTTCGTTAGCATCATCATATTTTCACCAGGTTTGCATGAGTACATTAATACTTTACAATGTTTTTTGTCTCTTTATTAGAAGTATTTCTACAATTTTAGAGCATTTCTATAACATGCACTATTGCTTTCTTCGAACAGAAGGGATTTATATAACTCAGAGTGGGCAGTGCCATGCAAATCATCCCTTTTCCCTCAGTGGCCAATGATGCAACCAGAACTGCTGTGAGAGAGCACAAGATATGATGAGTTCACAAACACGTAAGTGCCAAAGACCAGAAAAAATAAATCACAAACAGACACTGGGTTGTACGAATGTGTAAAACCTAAAAGAAAGAGAAATTAAACTTTTCAGATGAGTAAATATTCTTGGGTTCTTTAGAAGACATAATGGTCCACCGAGTCTCCAAATTTTTTTTGTCTGAATTCTCCCAGAGCCCCATGAACAGAGAAAAGAAACAGACACTATAGTTTTTTTTTTACTTTATAATCTGACATTTACTTAGGGCTAACTACAAAAATAGAGGGTCACCTCAAAATATCCACCTTGCCCTCGGAGTTACTTGAAGAAAGACAAATGTCCAAGTTCAACCTTTCCTAGATCAATTATACATTACTCATTGCTAAAATATTTATAACCCTCAATGCCATTCATCAGTAAATAAACATCTAGCCCTCCTTTAAAAGCGGACACAGTATCTGCCATCACTACCTCTTAGGGTAGGGCATTTTATAGTTTGACTACTGTAACTGTAAAGAACCCTTTCCTATATTGATGTCTGAAACGTCTTTCTTTCACGGCTAATGAACGTGCCGTTACTTTTTACAGTTCTTGAAATGGATAAATCATGTGCTAGTTTTTTTTGTATTGACCACAAAGATACATGTAAATGAGATCACCTCTAGGGTGCCTGTTTTCTTTGAATAAGCCCGATTTTTCTAGCCTCTCATTGCAAGAGACACCTCCGATTTCATTTAATATCCAGTTGCCTGCCTTTGAGCCCTCTCCGATTCTCCTATATCCTTTTTTATAAAAGTGGTCTCTTAAAGCCTCATGCACATGACCGTAGCCATGTGCACGGCCGTGATTTTCGGGTCGGCCGGCAGCGGACGGTCAGCCGCAAGCCGCCCGCAAATCGCGGGCAATGCACATGGCCGTGGCCATTATTTTCAATGAGCCCGGATCGCAGAAGACGGCCGTAATAAGACATGTCCGTTCTTTCTGCGGTGCGGGCTCCCGGGCCATGCACAGACCGTAAAAACTACGGTTGTGCGCATGGCCCCATAGAAATTAATGGGGTCGCAATTCTCCCGTGGATTTTTGGGGGAATTGCGGCCGCAGAAGCACGTTCGTGTGCATGGGGCCTTAAGGAGGACCTATCTGCTCTACGGTCTGTTTAGTAAATACTTGTGTTTCCCATAAAATATCACTTCTGGAGCACCTACGATTAGAACTCTGCAGAATAAAGGTGGTACATGGTTCCTTCCTTATAAGCTAAACCTATCCCACTGGTGTATTCAAAGTGCTTCTGTAGTTGTGGACAGGGGGGACCATGTTTCACGATGGATATGGCCAAGGATTTGCAGATTTTGAGCTAGAAAACACAACTTTAAATATTCTGTTACACAAGCAGAGGTATCTGAACACACAAACTAATTTCTTATATTTTCTATCCACTCAAATTGCACTTTCCAGATACAAGAAAACAGGCAGTATATAGGTTGGTCTTCTAAAAAGGCAACCACAACTTAGTACACTTGACACAAAATGAAATGTATGGATTCCCCATTTCTAAAGGTTATGTAACGGTCTTCTAGGAAACATAATCCTTCTATCATCTCCTTTTACCTCCGCTTTCATGCCCATTCTCTATATAACACGTAATGTGCTTTTTTTCATCGCAATCTTTTATCAATATGCCATTTTCCACTGTAGTGAGTAACTTGACCATAGCTCAAGTTCTGTCTGCAATATTGAATGAGGGAAGAAATCTTTTCCTGTTGTAAAGCCAGCGGCGGGTGCCACTCCTGCTGGTGGTCCCCGCCGCCAGGTCCCTTACCCTCCTTCTCTCCAGCATGGCCGCCAGTGTCTTCTTCCTCCCTCTCCTCACGGCCAGACTTGTCTTAGGACAAGCACGCTCCGGGCGCCTCTTAAAAGGCCAGCGTGCGCAATTCAAAACTCCACCAACCAATTCCTGTTTGCTCCTGCACGATTTAAGGCACCTCCACAAATCACCTGGTGAGCAACTTTGGTGCAACCTAGTTGTGACCTGGAAAAGTTCCTGTTTGCATCCTGATTCAAGTCCACACCTTCTATCCGCTATCAGCCTGTATCCAGCTATCCGCTACCAGTCTGTGTCCAGATATACGCTGTGTCCAGCTATCTGCTGCCAGGCTGCTGCCTGCTACCAGTTTGCATCCTGTTATCCGCCATCAGCCTGAATCCCGCTGTCTACTGCCAGTCTGTATACAACCACCTGTGTCGAGCCTTAAACTTCCTGCCTATTACAAACTCTGTGCTGTGATCCGCATCCATCTGCCAAGGTACTATCTCTGCCAGTCCCTGTTCTCCTCTGTGTGCTATACCGTTATGGCCCGCTGAGCCCGCCGCTACTCACAACGGGACCACCTCAAGAGGTAACGACCTGGGAGTCTCCCCACACGGAAGTCCAGATCCCTGTACGGGGCTTAAATGGTGGAGACCGGAGGCCTACATAGGTATCGCCCTTAGTGTTAGCCCGAAGTCAAACCGGTGGAGTAGCATAGTGGCTCCACAACCTGCTGATCATAACACCTGATAATCCAAAATGAACCATCTAAATCACTTGAGTCCTTTGCTCAAATACTACAATATATCCAAACAAACGAAGACCAGAATAAAATACTTCAACAGGGAAATCCTTTTGTAAAATTCAATGGTCACTTCAAGTCCAAATCCTATTTGCTATGTGGATCGTTGAATTTTTTTCTAAAGCAAGAGATCATAGCTGTACATTAAATGAATCCATGAAAGGGGGCACCTTTACAGGGGAGTCGCTAGCAGCGGGCCTTAAGGGCCCAAGCCCTGGATCCCCAGTGACTACCACATTCAGGTCGCAGCGGTCGCAATTGTGACCAGGTCGCAGCTGCCCGCACCACATCTGGAAAAGTTAAGTAACGACACATATTTACCCATCTTCCTTCCCGAGCACAGCGGAAGTCCTGACGTCTTCTCGCGTCATGACGTCACGCTGCTGTGCGCGGCGGATGACGTCACGACACTAGATGGTGTAGGGACATTCGATGCACCCGGAGCCGAAGAGGAGGTAAGTGTAACGTTACGGTCTGCTGGGGTCCTGTATCTCAGCCTGCCTTGTGGTAAGATTAGATATAGGGTCTAAGAGACTGTGTCACACATGTACCCTGTATCTAAGTCTACCACATGGCCCAAGTCTGATGGGCCCTGTATCTAAGCTTACCACATAGCCGGGTTAGATACAGAGCCCCAGCAGACAGTAATCTTTTACAGTATAAGATTACGGTCTGCTGGGGCCCTTGTAGTAGGTTTCGATAAATGGTCCAAGAGACAGTATCACACATGGGCCCTGTATCTAAGCCTACCACATGTGTTACTAACAGGGCTTTTTTTGTTTGTGTGTTTTTTTACTGGTTCGGTCAGCGGACTACGTCGGATTCAAGGACTACATCGATGACTGCTTTTTTTATTTTCAATAAAATGGTTAATGAGGGTTGTGTAAGGGGGGGGGGGTTGTTTCAATAAAATATTTTATCTATGTTTTTATATTTTCTTTTAAACTTTATTACTACCGCCTTAGGAATGGCCACTGGCTGATTGACAGAAACCATTACTAAGGGGGGGCTTAATGTTAGCCGCTGCAGAGGCGAACACTAACCCCCATTATTACCCCGCTACCCACCACCACCAAGAGTACTGGGAAGAGCCGGGTACGATCCAGTACCCGACCATTTGTAGTGATAATCCGGGATGGGGCGGCCGCAGGCTGGTATTATTAGGCTGGGACAGGCCAAAAACAGTGGCCCTTCCCACCCTGGTAATGCTAGGCTGCAGTGTCCTATCTGGCTGGTTATGAAAATTAGAGGGGACCCTACGTCATTATTTTTTAAATAAGTAATTGGAAAAAACTACATGCGCCCCCGCCACTATTTTTCATAACCAGCCAGATACAACATAGCAGCAGCAGCCTAGCATTACCAGGGTGGGAAGGGCCACGGTTTCTGGCCTTTCCCCAGCCTATAAGTACCAGCCAGCGGCCGCCCCACTAGCCGACCATCAATACAGATGGTCGGGTACTGGATCGTACACGGCTCTTCCCGGCACCCCTGGTGGCGGTGGGTGCCAGGGTAATAAAGGGGGTTTAGTGTTAGCCTCTGCACCAGCTAACACTAAGCCCCACCTTAGTAATGGATGCCGTCAATCAGCCAACGGCCATTACTAAGGCGGTAGTAATAAAGAAAAACGACAAAAAGGGGCATCAAAAAAATATTTTATTGAAATAAAAACCCTCCACACAACCCTCATTAACCATTTTATTGCGAATAAAAAAACCATCATCTAAGTATTCCTTGAATCTGATGTAGTCCAACAACCGAACCTGTAAAAAAAAAAAAAAAAAAAAAAAAAAAAAAACACAATTTTTTTTTTGTAACACATAAAAAACCAAAACATTATTGTTACCTTTCCTGGGTCCAGCGCTGGAGCCGCAATGTCAGCGAGCTGGGCCCTATATCTAATCCTTCCTATCATGTGTGATACGGTCTGCCAATCCTATCTATAGCTATAGGGTCAGAGTGCTGTCTCATAAATAAATATATACATATATACACATATACGCAGACACATTTCTTTTTGGGTGTGAACATATGTTAGTACAAGGATACTTACTGCTGGGGCCCTGTATCGAAGTCTATCATGTGGGATACGGTCTGCTGGGGCCATGTATCTAAGCCTATCATGTATGATACGGTCTGCTGAGACAAGGTAGGTATGTGGGACTACCTACAGGGGACTGCATGGCACGGTCTACAAGGGGGATGTATGGCAGAAGGACTGTGTGTGGAACCACACAGAGGGTTGTGACATTATATACAGCATTGTGTGGGGAACTCTCTAAAGGTGTCTGTGATTAGAGCCCCGAGACATAACTTTGCTTGGGGTCCCAGAAATGACAAATTTGCCCCTGAGGGTTAGTACAAGGATACTTACTGCTGGGGCCCTGTATCGAAGGCTACGTTCACACGAGCGGGACAGATTTACACGCGTAAAAAATGCGTGTAAATCTGGTCGTGTGCATTGCGTATGGCGTGTATTTTTCATGCACTTGCAAGCACTTTTTTTTTCAATCTTATTGATGCGTGAAACACAGACAGCACACGGATGTCGTCTGTATGCAGTCCGTGGTTTTCACGCACCCATTGACTTCAATGGGCGACTATGTGCGTGAAAACGCACTAATAAAGGACATGCAGTGAGTTTCACACAACGGACACTCGCTGTGTGAAAACTCACGCATGGGTGAATAGCCCCATTGAAATCAATGGGTCCGTGTACTGTGCCTTATTTCAGTGCACAGCCCATGGACGAGAATCACGCTAGTCTGAATGAGCCTTAAAGAGGCTCTGTCACCACATTATAAATGCCCTATCTCCTACATAAGGAGATGGGCGTTATAATGTAGGTGACAGTAATGCTTTTTATTTTTTAAAAAACTATCTATTTTCACCCCTTTATTAGCGATTTTAGATTTATGCTAATGAGTTGCTTAATGCCCAAGTGGGCGCGTTTTTACTTTAGACCAAGTGGGAGTTGTATAGAGGAGTGTATGACGTGGTAGTTACAGCAGAGGAAGCGTAATCTCGCGAGATTACGCCGTAAATGACAGGTTACAACGAAATTACGCTTCCTCTGCTGTAACTACTACAGACAGAGTAACGAAGTGCAGAGATTGTGAATAGACATCCCGTGAAATGTCTATTCACTGTCTAAACACTTTAGTATTGTTAATGTGTTAGTATAAGACAGCAGATAGCGATCTAAAAGGATCCCTATGCGCTGCCTAAATGAATGGAGAGGAGTGCATGATGCTGATTGGTCCGCGTCCTACACTCCCCTGTACAACACCCACTTGGTCTAAAGTAAAAACACGCCCACTTGGGCATTAAGCAACACATTAGCATATATCTAAAATCGCTAATAAAGTGGTGAAAATAGATCGTTCTTTTAAATAAAAAGCATTACTGTCACCTACATTATAGCGCCCATCTCCTTATGTAGAAGATAGGGCACTTATAATTTGTTGACAGAGCTTCTTTAAGTCTATCATGTATGATACGGTCTGCTGAGACAATGCATCCAATTCTTTCCAGCGATGTAGGTATAGGAACCTCAGTCTTATAGATATGCTATCTCTGATATATATGTAAAAAGAAAAATATTTTTCGGGGCGGGGGGGGGGGGGGGGGATAAATATATGTCTCTGGGCTTGTGCCCCTGATCTTTTAAGACCCTAGCAACGCCCCTGCATCTTTAGTAATTCTTCAAATTAATATAAAAGCAGATTAACACCTACAGGAATGTTAGTCTATGTCAGAGGATCGATATATCAGAGAAACTTTCACGCGCACTAACAAAAAGTCTATACTCGAATACTGGCATTGA
This sequence comes from Rhinoderma darwinii, assembly GCF_050947455.1. NCBI lineage: Eukaryota > Metazoa > Chordata > Amphibia > Anura > Rhinodermatidae > Rhinoderma > Rhinoderma darwinii. The sequence goes on along the minus strand of NC_134687.1, from coordinate 473,974,838 downwards.
AAGTGTTAATATAGCTGCTGATTCTGGCACACAGGCTGACAGTCGTCACCCACCAGCTGTAACATGCTCTGTTCATCTCCACGTAACACACCTGTTTGCCATAGATTTATTGTGGTAGAATACTGGACAGGTCAGGGCAAGTAGGGGGCAGATATTTGCCATGCCAAAGAAACAAAACTTGAGTCATCTGGAGATTCCTAAAGCATGCAATATAAATAAGATAAATCCAATCTGCAACAGGCTGCTGAACCAGCAAAACGCTTCATTTGTTTAATCAAATACCTTTATGGGCCAGCACAGAATTGCATCCTGTCCAAAGATTTAATAAGCAGATGGATGGCCTCCACCCAGGATGCCACATTTTATTCCGCCGGTACTCTTCCAAGTAAAAGTCTTTGAATTTCTGTAAGTTTGGACGCATTGATCTCTCACTGGAACTTTACACTCATGTGTGCACAGGCTCGGACTGGCCCACCAAAAGTACAACAATCCTCCGGTGGGCCCAGGCTCTAAAACAATCAAATCCAGCGAAAGATAATCCCATTTCGTACGGACGTTTCAGCCAATCACTTGTCACTAGGATGAGTTGATTCACAAATATTAGAACCTATTGATACATCCTGTGATCAATAACACAAATTTATGATACAATTAAAAGTGGACGTGAACGTGTTCTGTATAGACGGAGGGTGGACCCTTAGAATTATTAACTCTGGTGGACCCATGAAGCCCGAATCATACACTGGCTGTGCAGACCAATGAGCAAAAATCAACGCATACATTTCCTTTTAATATAAAAATTTGAAAAATTCCTACCAAACCATTACAAAAACAAACTGCTATTATTCCTATTACTCTTCTGCCATCAAAAAATAAACTATATGATATGTATGTGAATAATATGGAACATGACCTTTAGGAGCCATTGATCAAGCAATCAGTGTTTTTTTTTAATGGAGTCCTCTCTGTGAATCAATGTTTTTATATAGTGTGTTGTTAGTTCGATATGTCAACCAATAAAATGTGATATTTTTAGATAATAGCATTTGACTTTCTTTTCCGTGCACTGGATATTGATATTCGATTGAGTTGTCTATCGGTTATGTGTGGGGGACTTAAGAGTAGTACCCAGCCTTAACTACGTATGTTCTTGGTAGTATTTTCGATGGTAATACCTACATACAGTACATAGCATTAGTCGGCATGATCAATGAAACACATTAGGCCTCATATGCATATGGCCATATGCAGGAATTGTGACACATGGTTCCCGAATGTGAAGATCGAGGAATACTTTGGATCCATACTATACCTGAAAATACAATTTACATGAAAGCACGTGGATGAACATTTGCACGCATGTTTTGCACAAAAATTTGATACTTTTTTCAATCTTACATCGCTTTCGCCACTTGTCTTAAAAGTGGGAAGGTCTTAGCGGGAGGGATCAGGGCCAGGTACGGCCCAAAAGATTTAATATAGTTTACGCCAAAAATTGTCTGAAATGATAGCAAAAAAACGATGCCATATATTTTAGTTTATGGTGCACGGACAGCCCAAGATGCACCAAATTTATTAAGTGGCATACACATCTTAGTCCAGAAGGCTTCTCTTTAGAACTGAAACGCCATGCGCCATAAATTCCCCCCATAGAGCATTTTAATATATAAAAAATGTGGATTCTCAACATCGATAATACTTTTTGCAAATCATGGGGTAAGATCTGCGGTAAATCCTCATCAAAATCTGCGACGTGTGAACTCAGCCTTACAGTGAGTTTTAACCAAACCAGTTGTTTTTCCCCCATTTTGAGAAACAAAAAGATCACTGTATAATAGAAAGTTTTTCAAATTTCTATTAAAACTTTGTGTCAATTATTCGCCATTTTCAAAATCTTTGCTTGTTGTCGGTAAATGAGAAAATCCTGACTTAGGTTTCTTTCACATTACAGGATTTAGGTTCGTTTTTTGCTTTAGTATTTGGAAGCCAAAACCAGGAGTGGGTCCAAAACTCGGAAGAGGTACAAATCTTTCCATTATACTTTTTCTCTGTTTATGTTTCACTTCTGGTTTTGGCTTCCAAATACTGATACAAAATACTGCCATGTGAAAGTAGCCTCACGTCAGGAGGCTGAACACCGGTATTGACTTAGTCCCGCATGCAGGAATAGGTTTTAAATTATTGTATCCCGTCTAGGCAATTCTCAGTGAGCCAAAGACATAAGCAGCACAAATCTGCCTCGTTTGGGTATGTTCACACGAGGGCGTCCGTTACGGCTGAAATTACGGGGATGTTTCAGCCTGAAAACATCCCCGTAAATTCAGCCGTAACGGCATGTGCAGGCGCTTGAACACCGTGTCAATTACGGCCGTAATTAGCGCTGCTATTCATTGGAGTCAATGAATAACGGCTCCAATTACGGCAAAAGAAGTGACAGGTCACTTCTTTGACGCGGGCGTCTATTTACGCGCCGTCATTTGACAGCGGCGCGTAAATATACGCCTCGTGTGAACAGACAAACGTCTGCCCATTGCTTTCAATGGGCAGATGTTTGTCAGCGCTATTGAGGCGCTATTTTCAGACGTAATTCGGGGAAAAAACGCCCGAATTACGTCCGTAAATAGGCCGTGTGAACATACCCTAATAGTTTGCTACACTGTATCAGTGTAGGTAGAATGTATCACTTTGGAGTCTAATGAATCTGTTAATCTCACAGACCATTGCCTAGACTGGATACAATTATATATTATTGTACATTGTGTGAGTGTCTGAGATAAGGAAAACAGACTAAGTATCACTGGTGTGACTACTGGATAATGGGTGGTGCTGTTGTGACTACTGGGAAAGTAAGGGGTCTGCTGTGACTATTGGAAAAGTAAGGGGTCTGCTGTGACTATTGGGAACGTAAGGGGTCTGCTGGGACTATTGGGAAAGTAAGGGGTCTGAGGAGACTATTGGGAAAGTAAGGGGTCTGCTGTGACTATTGGGAAAGTAAGGGGTCTGCTGTGACTATTGGGAAAGTAAGGGGTCTGCTGTGACTATTGGGAAAGTAAGGGGTCTGCTGTGACTATTGGGAAAGTAAGGGGTCTGCTGTGACTATTGGGAAAGTAAGGGGTCTGCTGTGACTATTGGGAAAGTAAGGGGTCTGCTGTGACTATTGGGAAAGTAAGGGGTCTGCTGTGACTATTGGGAAAGTAAGGGGTCTGCTGTGACTATTGGGAAAGTAAGGGGTCTGCTGTGACTATTGGGAAAGTAAGGGGTCTGCTGTGACTATTCGGAAAGTAAGGGGTCTGCTGTGACTATTGGGAAAGTAAGGGCTCTGCTGTGACTATTGGGAAAGTAAGGGCTCTGCTGTGACTATTGGGAAAGTAAGGGGTCTGCTGTGACTATTGGGAAAGTAAGGGCTCTGCTGTGACTATTGGGAAAGTAAGGGCTCTGCTGTGACTATTGGGAAAGTAAGGGCTCTGCTGTGACTATTGGGAAAGTAAGGGCTCTGCTGTGACTATTGGGAAAGCAAGGGGTCTGCTGTGACTATTGGGAAAGTAAGGGGTCTGCTGTGACTATTGGGAGAGTGGGGGGCAGGTCTGATCACTAGGGAAAGTGGGGGGCAGTTCTGATCACTAGGGAAGTGGAGGGGAGTGCGCAGGACACATTTTTTACTACTAGAGGGGAAGACTGCTGTAACTATGGTGGTGAACTCTACGCTGACAACTGGAGCAAAACCTCAAGTGATGTTCAATGCCGATGTTGTCGTGCAATGTGTCATTGCTCGCTCCTAACTATTGAAGCTGGCTGTTAGACTTGATGTACAGAATCGAGGATCAGCTGCTACAGAGCTTGGTTTCCAGCAGGCTGAGCTTCCTGATCGCAATAAAAAGGTTCTAGGACGCTACAGTAGACTTAAGAGGGTTTTACACTGCACGATTATCGGGCAGACAAGAGTTCATAGAACGCTTGTTGACGATAATCGCCCTGTGTAAACAGGGCAACGATCAGCAGATGAACTAAGAAACGCTCGTTCATCTGCTGATCGTTTAAAAAAAAAGTTAAATATTATCGTTGTCGGCAGCACATCTCCCTGTGTAAACAGGGAGACGCGCTGCCGACATGATAACTTATGGGACGAGCGATCGGAGTAACGGCCGTTCGTCACCATCCATAGCTCCGCGTGACAGGAGGAAGCGAGCGCCGATCAACGATGTCTTATTGATTATCGGCCGGTGTAATAGGGCCTTAAATATGAGCAACTGTACCATACCCTCTTTGAAATGGTTAGAAAGCGATATTTACATTTTTGAAAACAGAATCCCCAGTAACTATTATGGCTTGTGCACCCCATCATTATACTGTAGAGATGCAGGGCAAGGATAAAAGCCTTACACACAAGGGGACCTGGTTAGATTTCCACCTAGCATAGTGTTTGGGATCTGATAGAAGCCAGCAGCACTTTCCTCGGAGCTGTCACTGTTTATTCTACACATCAGGGTGTTTGTCTAGGAGACTGCTTGCCAAGACTATGATCCCTTCAGCAGACTGCAGCGTTCTCGGAGGTGCTGTGTTACTCATCACATATCACGAGTCATCTGCTCTCTAGAACATCACATAACAGAAGACATGGTTCTATTTGAAGTGAGCAGTTCTACTCTGGGAATATTCATAATGAAGCCTTCATTGCAGTTAAGAGCAACATTATTTCGAGTGGAACACTCTTTCATGAGACCAAGATGGCATTACCCATATACAACCATAGTGACTTTAGGTAAAAGTAGAGACGCTCCTTGATATTATTGGCTGGATGCAGCACACGGATTTGGACTACAAATAGCAGAAGGTGAAATTGCTAGGAAACAAATAATTGTAAATGCAGCTTTCATGCGGATTTTAAATTGCTCCGCACAGAAGCTGAACATTTTTTTATTGCTTTTAGTAGAAGATTTGCGATTAATCGATAATAGCAACTGTTTAATGGTGATAGTCAGATATACAACATGTACCACATTCTGTGAGATGCTCATGACGCCATAGAAGAACGCTCAGCTAAAACAAAGGCTTCTTTTGTATTTTTTGTAGAAGTTTAAAAAAGGTTCCACACCAAATTCAATAAATATCAAAATCTGAAATGGAAAATGGCATGGCCGCTTTTCTCGATCTCTGCTGTGAGCATAGGGTCAATTTAACCAAAGGCGTAACTTGAAGCTTCAGGTCCCCAATGGAAAATCGGTAACAGGGCCCTCAATCATTATGTACCCATTATACTAATGGTGTCCTCTGTACCCACTATAGTTACACCCCTGAATCTAAATCCGAGTAGAACAGTTGAGTCCCGAAAGCTGTTGCTCGGGAAACACTGCCTAACAACTAATTTGCTTTAATGGGTTTGTCAGGCAGCACATTCACAGCAACCCGTCTCCTATAAAACATTCAGTGGGTCTCCAGTACATAAGGATGTGCTCATTCGTAAGTAGTTGAAACTAAGTAGGTAGGGGATACTTTTGAGCATTATAAAACAAACTTACAATTTTAAAGGACTTAAAAACTGCAAGGTACCACAAACAATGCAAAAAGCAAAATGACAACTCTTATGTTTACCAATTATATCATCACAGTTTACACTTGCCGCCTAAGGTTATGACATAATGATTCTTTCTTGATATAATTGTATCATATGCAGACCTCAGATCTAGGTCACATCCCATGAAAACAAAACAACATTGCCAGATATTAGCCCATGGCTAAACATCACAGAGGGAAAAAAATAATTTATCTAGGGAAGGTTGCAGGAAGCATGTGCAAGTCAGTGCATTAAAGCTGGAGAAGAATAGAAAATCCCGGTCTTTTTATTAGACATATTTTTTCTAAAATGGCAAAATCTATGTAATTAAAAATGGGGTAATTAGTTATTGGTAGACAAAAGATGGGGGTGCAGGTAATAGGTACTGCTGCAGCATAGCATGCCATGTTACCCGGGCACTCACAACTGGCGATACACCTCGCCTGTATAAGATGTATGAAACCATTACAGCCCTGTTGCCAGCTCGGACGTGACCATCTTCATCAAGAATCTATCAGTGATGATACCCGACAAAGCCAAGGAGCATTAACCCTTGCTAAGTGACCAAATGTAAGCAACATATGGTAAAGAATGAAACCGCTCTATACTTTCAAAGCGTGGGAGGAAGATCAGTTACAATACTCAGCTCGGCTTGGTGTAACATTTGAAATTCTCATGAAATATTCAGTTTCAAGGCATGCATGGATTTCCTGAAACCAATGCAGACAAGACAAATTTGGTAGCGTCATCCATTATTTATGTAGAGATGCACAGACCTGCACTCCATAGAAGATGAGCAGTGTCTCTGTAAAACCTGTTTCACAAACACATTTCTGCCATAAAGGAACCTTGAAACTGCCAGTGAAAGGCTTTGTGTTCTGTTATATTGTGAGCGGGTAAAAAAAAAAAAAAACACACAATCCAACCTTGATCTGTTAATAACACTCTTCATATTGAAAGAAAGCAATTGGCATTGAAAAGATAGCACAAGCGTTCAGCTTCTGCGTATCACCAGAACAAAGCCGCTCTGCCGCAACGACAAAGCGGAAGACTCCAGCTATAATAGTGGGTAAAAACGAAGCTCACTTTATAATGTTAAATCGACAACAATTCATCAGCCAATAACATCATTCTCTGAGGTTCGAGGTGGTGAAATATACCCGTAGACTGCTCATGCTTGATAAGCCAAGTCTCATGGCTACGTGTCTCCCAGTGAAGTACACATATAAACACTTATTCCATTCCAATATTGGACCTGGTGCGATCAGAAAGGCCTTGTACTCCCAATTCAGGGCGTACATACCGTTAACACAGGCTACTTTCAACAAAGAAGGTGTCCAGTATAAAGAAGCCTGGACACGAAAGAGTTACAGCAGGTAGCGGTCCGGCATCCACTATATAAAAAAAGTACTCTTACCTTTCTTAGCGGTTTCCATTTCCTCTTCAGTCCACCGCGAGCTTTCATTCATTTCCATAGCTGCTGCAAAAACATAATAGAGGAATATCTGGGTTAAATAAAACCAAAGATCAAGGAGCGCACACAGGTATGCCACTGTCTTATAACTTCAAATTCTACAAGATTGAAGGAGACTGTACCCATTGAATGCCAGAGGGACATATTACGCAGTTCGCTGTAATAGGTATCTACATTTCAAGTCAGGCTCCTGACGGAGGTGGAGCATGACTCCGTATAAGATACAGGACAGCAGTCCTAGGTCAAGTATTAACTACACAACGAGATCCGAGGGCTTAAAGTGCTAAATGCTCTTGCCAGTGCGCATTGTAGAAATTCAGTTTCTCAGGCTGAAAACGTTCGCTACCATTCCACTTCTAATGGCCCATGAAAGACAGAGCAATGGGCTGCGGGCACTTAAGAGTACCGCACTGATTGGACTACGATAAAACATGAGCAGTTCACATAAAGGACAAACATGGGACAAGAAGGGGGGAAAGTTGTAGAGACAATTAAAAATAGCAGAGAGTCTGTCGCTGCAAACCTCTGACAACTATTAGGCCTGGCCCTTTGGGGGACATGAAGGCACATCGTTTACAGTTCACTGCACCAGATTTCAGTTGGCACCTCTCTTAGGCACATCACAAGTAATTTTCCTTCATGAGAATCCCCACAGTCACAAGATGGTAAGGGATAGGCCACCAGCAGCGAATGTCTGCCATACTTTGTGATGGAGGAGAAAGTGAGCACCCACATTACACAGCCGTAGAACGCGACTGCAGCAGAGGTAGCAAAGTGTAACGCAGCAACAGATGGCTTTCTTGTGTATTCATTAATTAGTCATGAATAGAACATTCTATTAAAAAGTCGTCACTGATCAGATGGATATACAAAAAACATACAGTTCTCAGTAAACTGGATTAAAGGGAATGACAAATTTAGAGTAATGTAATAGGTAGCACTTTAAAAAAAAAAAAAGGTTCCAATTTCAGTTTATATCTAAATGCACGTTTAAAGACAGATTAAAAACTCCGATGTCTGGTGGATTTTCTGCCGTGGCAATTTACCGTCGCAGCCAGATGTGTGTTTTTGATCTGGATTACGTGTCATTTTGAAACCCTTTGTTTAATCCAATTCAAAACATTCTGTTTGTATCTACACATCCTATGCAAACCCATATGTCTCTATGGTTACAGACTACAAACAAACCCTGTGTGTAGTCTCATCCTGCAGTTACGCTCCAGATGTGTAAAGTTGCTTCATTTTTATTTTAGATGCATTGGAGGAATTAAAAACAAACAAAAACAAAAAACTTCAATTCAATGGGTGTTTTTTTTTAATATAAAATAGTCCACATTTAGCATGCTAAATAACCGCTACACGATTAGGATGAATTAGTTTGGTGTTTCGTTAGGCAGGGACGTTTAAAATGGTTCCACTGAACAGGACTCCCTTTTGGCATAAGTTTGGCCATTAAAAAGTCTACGGGCACGTTTTGCCAAAAACTGGGAGATTTTTCGGTATATAATTCAACAGTGCACCAGAGACGTGGTGTGAATCAGTCCTTATCTGTTATTGCTGGAGGAACCAACCTAGAGCTTGGCCAAGAGCTGTCTTATATCTCATGCACACAGGTGTCAAAGCCTTCTGCGGATACGTTTGTATCGAGCAAATAATATAAATAAATAATCTATAAAATTAAGACCAGGAAAATTCAAGCCACTTTCTATTCCATCTATCTGGAATTCACGGTCATGGGGTCAGGTTTTCCAGTTTTCGGTAAAACCAAATAATAATGTACACTAATGCATCTTCATCTGCAACCCTGACAAAGGTATACAATGGTCTTTCTTTACTTGCTGTAGCGCATATTACATTAAGGCTATGTCGAGATGTTCAGTCACGGATTTCACAGTGAAAATTCACGTGCGTTAAATGCAGATTTTGTTGTGAATTTACTGCTGATTTGACAATTTACACCGTGAAACTCTGTGGTATTTTCACAACAGATTTGGCATGCTGTGAATTGACAAAAATCCACAGTACGCGCCGGCTTTTTAAAGACCCATTCACATGTATCGTACAGTAAACAGCCTACAGCAAAAATCCTCGACGTCCGAACTCCGCCAAAAGGGCCTTGCAAACACAGTGCAGTTTTTTTAATGTGATTTTCGTAGCCAAAACAAGGATTGGGTATTAAACAGATAAGAATTCCAAAGAAAATACTTTTACTTACCTGATTTTTATAATATATATTTTTTTTTAACAGTGAACAATGCCAAGAAATGTATCGGTCACGGAAGAAAGATGCTTAAAATCACATGGAGAGCCTAACAAGTGATGAAGATGTGAAATATGTGGCTGATACACCTGAATGTGTTATTGAGGTCATCTTCACATTACTTTAGGGATGTGCATTTGGTGTATATGCCAACATGTCTATAGACTTCAATAGATAAACCTATGCCAAAGAGTGTTTAGCATACTTCAGTATATATAATTATTATTATTTTTTAACGAATGAAAAAACTTTTTAATACAAGTTAATCCTACAAAAAAAAATTCTGTGTGGCATATACAGTGGTCACTCAAGCGAATATTAATTGGTTCCTCGGCAACGATTGTAAGTTGAAAATATTGTAACTTGATACCATAACTCTATGGAAAACTAGTAATTCGTTCCAAAGCCCCCAAAATGTCAACCACAGACAAGAAAAAATTATGATTTAGCAGAAACAAATACAGATAAAGCAAGTTCTTATATTTATAAATACACTACCGTTCAAAAGTTTGGGGTCACCCAGACAATTTTGTGTTTTCCATGAAAACTCACACTTCTATTTATCAAATGAGTTGCAAAAGGACTAGAAAATATAGTCAAGACATTGACAAGGTTATAAATAATGATTTTTATTTCAAATAATAATTTTCTCCTTCAAACTTTGCTTTCGTCAAAGAATGCTCCATTTGCAGCAATTACAGCATTGCAGACCTTTGGCATTCTAGCTGTTAATTTGCTGAGGTAAGCGGGAGAAATTTCATCCCATGCTTCCAGAAGCCCCTCCCACAAGTTGGATTGGCTTGATGGGCACTTCTTGCGTACCATACGGTCAAGCTGCTCCCACAACAGCTCTATGGGGTTGAGATCTGGTGACTGCGCTGGCCACTCCATTACAGATAGAATACCAGCTGCCTGCTTCTTCCCTAAATAGTTCTTGCATAATTTGGAGGTGTGCTTTGGGTCATTGTCCTGTTGTAGGATGAAATTGGCTCCAGTCAAGCGCTGTCCACAGGGTATGGCATGGCGTATGGCATGGCGTTGCAAAATGGAGTGATAGCCTTCCTTTCTTCAAAATCCCTTTTACCTTGTACAAATCTCCCACTTTACCAGCACCAAAGTAACCCCAGACCATCACATGACCTCCACCATGCTTGACAGATGGCGTCAGGCACTCTTCCAGCATCTTTTCAGTTGTTCTGCGTCTCACAAATGTTCTTCTGTGTGATCCAAACACCTCAAACTTCGATTCGTCTGTCCATAACACTTTTTCCCAATCTTCCTCTGTCCAATGTCTGTGTGCTTTTGCCCATATTAATCTTTTCCTTTTATTAGCCAGTCTCAGATATGGCTTTTTCTTTGCCACTCTGCCCTGAAGGCCAGCATCCCGGAGTCGCCTCTTCACTGTAGACGTTGACACTGGCGGTTTGTGGGTACTATTTAATGAAGCTGCCAGTTGAGGACCTGTGAGGCGTCTATTTCTCAAACTAGAGACTCTAATGTACTTGTCTTGTTGCTCAGTTGTGCAGCGGGGCCTCCCACTTCTCTTTCTACTATGGTTAGAGCCTGTTTGTGCTGTCCTCTGAAGGGAGTAGTACACACCGTTGTAGGAAATCTTCAGTTTCTTGGCAATTTCAGAGATGGAATAGCCTTCATTTCTAAGAACAAGAATAGACTGTCGAGTTTCACATGAAAGCTCTCTTTTTCGAGCCATTTTGAGAGTTTAATCGAACCCACAAATGTAATGCTCCAGATTCTCAACTAGCTCAAAGGAAGGTCAGTTTTATAGCTCCTCTAAACAGCCAAACTGTTTACAGCGGTGCTAACATAATTGAACAAGGGTTTTCAAGTGTTTTCTAATCATCCATTAGCCTTCTAACACAGTTAGCAAACACAATGTACCATTAGAACACTGGAGTGATGGTTGCTGGAAATGGGCCTCTATACACATGTAGATATTGCATTAAAAACCAGACGTTTGCAGCTAGAATAGTCATTTAGCACATTAACAATGTATAGAGTGTATTTCTGGTTAATTTAATGCGATCTTCATTGAAAAAAACCGTGCTTTTCTTGCAAAAATAAGGAAATTTCTAAGTGACCCTAAACTTTTGAACGGTAGTATATATATATATATATATTATTTTATTTTTTTTCATAAATACTGAAGCTGCTGGAAGGTGTCAATTCGTTTCTACCATGAGGACAGGAGCTTCTTCAGGAGTCTGTACAATACACAGTTTACCAGAAATATAACATGGTGGCTTCTGAGATGATGATAGCAAGAGCATGGAAAACCCCCACTATCCCATTTCCCCTTGTTGAGTCCAAACTGATGTGGATTATGATATATGACCATTTGAGCAGTATCCCTGCAGACTCTCGGGAGAAATTTGATCAGGTCTGGGATCCATGGAAATCCCATACGCCACCATAACTCTTGTTGTATGTACCCTTTCCCCTGTGAGGGGGTAGTCAGGTATTTGGAGAACATTCCTTCCCTTGCCCCCCTCCCTTTTTTTTCTCTTTCTTCTCTCTCACCTTATGCTTTTCTTTTCCAGGATCTTGAGTTCCTCACTTATTTTATTCTCGCCAATTATGCAAGTTTGAGGTTTTCATGCTCTTTTACACTCAAGGAACTATGTAATAGATGTTAGTACAGTGTATACCAATCCTATTACGTACTGTATTGTTATTACTTGCTGTACCCTGTCCAATGTTTGTGGAAAATTGTTCTTATATTTGTTTTGTTCTGAAAACTTAATAAAAACCAGTAAAAACAGAAATATAACATGGAGCCACCCTCACCTGGTGTCCAAAGGAGCAACTTACCCTGGCGCAGGATCCAGACATTTTTGTGGAATTGTATGTTGAATGTGGTTTTAAGTTACAATGGCCCAGCAAATACCATGGTATGTTGAAAATATTGTAACCTGAGGTCATTGTAACTTGAGGGACCACTGTATATATATATTTTGACAATGTAAGTCAACACTAGACGCATGCAACTGTATAGGCACACTGTTCTACATGTCTGGGGCATACATTGGGCAGCATCGTTCAAACGTACATGCTGGGTGTATGCCCTAAATGTGATGTGAACAGAGCCATATTGAAATGGGTTAATAATGGGCAGCACTGATAGAGCAAAGAAAACACGCACCCGGCCTGTCACAAAAGACTAGTAAAAGGGTATGAATATGCCCATCTATTCCATAGATTCACGTGACAACATTCCACTACCATGATCAACACAATCTTCCTCTTTCTAAACATGTACACAACAAAACCGTCATCATTATGTCGAAAGCTTTGTTTCAAGGTGTGAAAGACAGAAAAGTATTACACAGGGATCAACAATCAAAACCAAATGGTCTGTTCACAATGTGAATCTCTCCGCTCCCGCTGCACGCACATGAAGCAGCGCACAGGCTCAGAGGTCACACGGATACACAGCAAACCATCTGCAATTAAGAGAACGTTCTGTGCCAGTCTACTAGAGGGATTCTGCTTAACCCATTCATCTACTGAAAGCTTTTCTGACCAAACTTCTGTAAAGGGCACAGGATATATCAGAGCTCACCAATTACACAGATTGCAAACTTTTAATATTCAGATTGTGGCTGCATCTGAACATTTTGTCTAAGTGCTTTCATCACAATTAATGATGATGGATTAAGCTTCAGTGATGGCTATTAGAGCGATAGCCTCCCTTACATTGTACCAAGTGTTTGATTATGTATCGCCTCATTGGAAGCGGGCCATCTCTGCCTTAAGATTTTACAGTAAATGAGCATTATCTTATCAAGCCAAAAGCCGAAGTTACAGAGCTGGTGGCTATGTGCAAGCTGGAAAGAAAGGAATAAGGCAAGACCTTGATAACCCACCTGGTGGCTGAGACAGACTGCATCTTATTTTGTGGGAAGTCTATCAAAGCAGCATTTTGTGATGTTCACAGAACATAGGAGTCATATAGGACGGCACGCTGTACAATGCACGGTGGCTCAGCTGTTAGCACTTTCCTTGTAGCACTGGAGTCCTGGGTCAAAATACGAAAAAAGGGAACATCTGCATAGAGTTTGCATGTTCTCTCCGTGTTTGCATGGGTGAACTCTAGTTACAGCAATTTACTCAACACTCCAAAAACATACAGATAGGGAATTGACATTGTGTACCCCACTGGGGAGAGTGAGGGATTACAATGTCTGTACAGCGCTGCAGAATATATTAGCGCTATAGAAGCAACATAATATATAAATGAATGGGTTTACAAATTTTTCTGCCTTACCCTGCCTGTCAAAATGCTCCAAACATTGCCTATTGCAGTAGCTTCTTACCTGTGGTCCCCATCGAACTGCAACTCCCATCATTCCCTGACAGCCACAGTGACCTCCAACCCGATGCTTCCCCACTGTTGTCAAACTTTAACTTCTAGCATACTCTGACAGCTACAGTGGTCTCCAGCTCTTGTGAAATTACAAATCTCAGCATGTTCTGGCATCCACAGTCTGTCATACCATGCTAGGAGTTGTACTTTTACACCACCGAAAAAGACACAAGTTGGAGACCACTGCCTTATAGTATCACTTGTTTTTTTTAATTTTTATATTTGGTATCAGAACGCAATCAGTGGAACAAATCTCAATTTCTCTCCACGTTTAAAAGACATATAAAATAGAATTCATGGTATATAAAATAAAGCTATATAAATTATTGTAACAAGTCTGCATTACATCGATGATCTACTATAGACATACTGTATATAGAGGATGTACTGTGATTAGAATGGTCCCTCATGTGGTTGCTGGTGGGAAATACATCACTAGACGACAAAATTGTACATGATAAAATACAGCACACTTATTTATTTTATATTGAACTCTAGTCAGACATGAAAATATACAGTTCACAAATGTGATCCATTGTGATAACTACCCAAATAAAACCAGAAAAAGTACGAACAGAACAGAACGTCCTACTGTGGAAGCAACACCAAATTCCAAATCACGGAACCGTTCAATGCTAGGATACGTAGTGCATTTCTACAATACTTACCGTATTTTCCGGACTATAAGGCGCACCGGATTATAAGGCGCACTTTCTATGAGCGCCTTGTAAGCAATCATGTTTCATATATAAGGCGCACTGGATTATAAGGCGCAGCACATTACCGTTAAATAAACCATTGCTCAGACTGCAAGTCAAAATTTATTACACTTTTTAACAATAACTTGCAACTGGTTCAGCTGTAATTGCAAATCAAAACGTTAAGGGTATGTGCACACACACTAATTACGTCCGTAATTGACGGACGTATTTCGGCCGCAAGTCCCGGACCGAACAGTGCAAGGAGCCGGGCTCCTAGCATCATACTTATGTACGACGCTAGGAGTCCCTGCCTCACTGCAGGACAACTGTCCCGTACTGTAAACATGATTATACTACGGGACAGTTGTCCTGCAGCAAGGCAGGGACTCCTAGCGTCGTACATAAGTATGATGCTAGGAGCCCGGCTCCTTGCACTGTGTTCGGTCCGGGACTTGCGGCCGAAATACGTCCGTCAATTACGGACGTAATTAGTGTGTGTGCACATACCCTTACCGTACTTTTTCAGTTCATTCCTCCACCAGAAATCCATCAAATCCGTCATCTTCAGTGTCGGAGTTGAACAGTTGGGCGATTTCGGCATCAAGCATGGGGTCCTCCTCTTCATTATCCGAGTCGGTTTCGTTGCTGCTGCTAGGCTCTTCAGTGGTGATTCCAGCCTTCCTGAAAGCTCGGATGACACTGGAGACTGATACATTCTTCCAGGCATCCACGATCCACTGGCACATAGTGGCATAACTCGCACGGCGTTGCCTCCCTGTTTTGGTGAATGTGTGGTCACCTTCTGTCATCCAATGCTCCCATGCAGCTCGCAATTTAACTTTAAATGACCTGTTGATGCTGATATCTAGCGGCTGGAGCTCTTTGGTTAATCCACCAGGGATGACAGCAAGCTCCGAATTAGTTTTCTTCACTTGGGCTTTGACAGTATCGGTCAAGTGGGCGCGCATCGAGTCACAGACCAATAGGGATGGGGATTTGTGAAAAAAGCCACCCGGTCTCTTGACGTAGACCTCCCTCAGCCACTCACTCATCTTCTCCTCATCCATCCAGCCCTTTGGGTTAGCCTTAATGATGACACCAGCAGGAAAATTTTCTTTAGGCAAAGTCTTCCTCTTGAAAATTACCATGGGTGGTAGTTTCTGGCCATTAGCCTGACAAGCGAGAACTACAGTGAAAGATGACTTCTCATTTCCTGTGGTACGTATAGATATCGTACTGGTCCCTGTTTTCTCAACAGTACGGTTTACGGGGATATCGAAAGTGAGGGGAACCTCATCCATGTTAATAATGTGTTCTGGCTGGATATTCTTTTCATTTATCTTGGTTATGCAGTAGGTGCGGAAAATGGCCAGCTTCTCTTCATAATCCTTTGGTAATTGCTGGCACACAGTAGTTCTGGTGCGAATGGAGAGATGACGCCTTTGCATGAAACGAAAGCACCATGAAGGACCTCCTCGAAAGTCCTTGATCTCCATGTCACGTGCTAAAGCAGTGGCTTTGAGTCTAATAGAGACAGTGGAGACGCTTCTACATGCGTTTCTCTGTTCCATAACCCACTGTTCTATTTTGTCCTCCAACTGTGGCCACCTTGCTTTGTTTCCTCGGAAACTCAGTTTGGTCTTCTTTACTTGGCGGAGGTCATCTTCTTGTTTTCTCCACTTACGCACCATGGATTCATTAATGTTGAATTCTCTTGCAGCTGCCCTATTTCCATGCTCTACTGCATAACTTATAGCTTTAAGCTTGAAACCTGCATCATAAGCATGTCTCTTAACAGGAGGCATTTTTTGGGGTAGTGGGTATAGTTAACGCTAAAGCAAAGATATATTGCAAGGATCCTACAGAGCTGTAAGTATCACTCAGTGTGGCTCCTGATTACGGTGGCCGTAATGCTCAATCCATTTATGGATACTGTAAAAACCCAAGTGAAGAATAAATTCATAGGCGCACGGGGGGGAGGAGCATGGTGTGTGCTGTGGTATGCCGCCGCCGACCCCTGCCGCCCACGATAGAGGTAAAGGATCCTGTATGAACCCCTCTCTTTACTGTCGGGTTCATATATAAGGCGCACCGGATTATAAGGCGCACTTTCTATTTCTGAGAAATTCTCAACATTTTATGTGCGCCTTATAGTCCGGAAAATACGGTAACTGGGAAAGTCAATGCTAACTCATCTTTGTAAATGAAGCATAGTACAATAATAAAGCTTTGTGTAGCCGATTCACACAAAATCGGAGCTCCATTTTGATGAATAGTGGACACTAGCCTCTCTAAAGTCATATAGTATTGGCTGCCTTGTGTCCACATTTGCCCGGAGAGCCATTAAAATCCAGAGCGCTTTTTATGCACTGCGCTCTTTTACAGCCGGACTTCCTCCAGAGCTCATTGTAAAAATGACTAGGTTTTGGAATCCGCTCATGCACACAAAGTGACAGAGGTCATATATTCTGATCCCATTTTAACTAGCCTGACTGCTTGAAGACATGTTAGGCTTCATTCACATCTATGTCAGGGCTCCATTCATGGGTACCATCTGAGCTTTCAGTCAGGGGAACCCATGAATGGAACCCTGACTGAAAGAAACGGAAACCATTTATTTCAATGGTGACGGATCCGATGCAAATGGTTTTAGTTGGTCTCCGTTGTGGTTCCATCATTTTGACTGAATCCATACCGAGGTAGACTACGTAGTTTCCGTTTCAGTCAAGGTTCCGTTCATGGGTTCCCATGACGGAAAGCTCAGACGGAACGCCTGAACGGAGACTTGACGCAGATGTGAACGAAGCCTTATTATGTCAGTACATTTTGCTAGTCTTGTCTGTATCATCAGTGTTACTAAACATCAAGATGGACTCTGCTATAGAACAAGTGTGGGGAAAAAGCCGATCTTGATAGTAAAAAATCTTCAAGCCAAAGAAAACCCTATTCATATGATTTTAAAAAACAAAACAAAACATGAACTATAATGATAAAGGCCCAAACAGGACATGGTTACACAGCCCTAAAACATAGCCAAGGTCAGGGGCGGATTGGGATTTAAACCCACCGGCCAGATTCCAGGTGGGCCGGTAGGACAGAGGGCCGCCCCCATACCTCCTGCTGCCGGCTTCCTTGCACGCAGTACACTCTGTAAGCAAGTGTTCTTTTTTTGCAACACTTGCTTGCAGAATGACACAGAATATACTGTGTGCAGATGGCGAACAGTCGGGGTTGAAGAGGAGTTTAATGTCCATGGAGCGCAGCCGATGCCCTGGTTCTTGTTGAGAATTGCCGATTGGAAGAGAGCCCGTTGGCCTCATTAGCGGACAGGCATTCATCCAATCAGCAGCTATGGGAGAATCAATGGAGTGACAGTGGGCGGAGCCTTGACATGAGGGCAGCCCTGCAGACAAGTTACAGGGGCGAGTGATAGAGCCACGCTGCTACTTACTACTAAAAGGATGAGTAGGGGGGAAATGTCTACTTATATTAAATGTGCTGGTGGAGGTGAGAAGAGGAGTGAAAAAGACTACCCCCTGGAACCCATGTGCTGTTTTATGAATATGCACCCCTCCTTTCCCGTTCTATAAGGCTGGGATAACAGGTCACGGTCAAATTGCGTGTTTTTGCTGCAACCGCTGCAAAATGGCGGTCTTTGAAAAAAAACAAAGGAAAGGAGGTGTGCAGTTTTGGTGCGTTTTTGCTGCGAATACCATGAAATCGTGGTAAAACGCTTTGGTTTTGCAAGATATGCGGTGTTTTGCCACGATTTAACTGTAGTTGCGGCAGGAAAAAACACCACATTCGAACCGCGAAAACGCAGCCTAAAGTGAAAAGAGATGCCTCCACTTCTAATTTAAATGTAAGAAATCCGCTGTAAAAATCTACAACAGAAATTGATATGCCACAGTTTAAAATCTGCACCCCTAGTAAATTTCTGAAAAAATCCCCACCTAACTGCCTCTACTATATTTTGCCTGCGCAAATCAGAGGTAAAAACAATTTATGCAACGTGTAAATTTAGCCTTAGGGCCAGACACAGTATGGTGATGTTACCCAGTCACTGTATAGTGGCGTTGTTTAGTCATTGTAAGGTGGTATTATTGTATCACTGTATGGTGATATTATTGGATCACTATATGGTTGTATTATTGAGTCATTGTATGGTGTTACTATTAGCATTGTATCACTGTATGGTGGTATTATTCAGTCAATGTATGGTAATGATATCCAGTCACTGTACGGTGGTATTATTCAGTCACTGTATGAATAATACCACCATACAGTGGCTGAATAATACCCCTACATTGGCCCATGCTGCTGCTGCACATTATATATAGCAGTATATCTATATATATTTAAATTACAGGGTGGGCTGCAAAGAGACACATGCTGCACGTCCTCTGTAAATAATATGGGCTGTGTTGGGAAGCCGAACAGTATACTTATTTTTAGAATGGTAGTCAACGGTCAACTTATGCCACTGTATGCCTATATACTGACCTATATATCTGACGGAAGCATTAAGAAAAGTATGAACAGAGCCTATGACCTGTTAAAAGTGGGCAGCAGGATGGGAAATTTGTGTACAGGTGGGGATGTATTCCAAAAGTGAGAAGTAAAAGATGTCTGTGTGCTAAACTCTGCAGGGGCGATTTGTAGGCAGAAGAAGTCGTCATGGTGGTCTGGTAGAAGAAAAAGGAAAGTGAACAACAAGTGAAGATGTCACCTCTGAGTTACTGAATGTAAGGCTGGGTTCAGACGACCACATTAACGTCCGTAATGGACGGACGTATTTCGGCCGGAAGTCCCGGACCGAACTCAGTACAGGGAGCCGGGCTCCTAGCATCATAGTTATGTACGATGCTAGGAGACCCTGCCTCTCCGTGGAACTACTGTCCCGTACTGAAAACATGATTACAATACGGGACAGTTGTCCTGCAGAGAGGCAGGGACACCTAGCGTCGTACATAACTATGATGCTAGGAGCCCGGCTCCCTGCAGTGTGTTCGGTCCGGGACTTCCGGCCGAAATACGTCCGTCCATTACGGACGTTAATGTGGTCGTGTGAACCCAGCCTAAGTGTAATCTACTCTGCCTCGGACTGTGTGGGTTCAGCCCTGTATTCATTTGTATAGTCTGCAGTTTGATAATAGTCTGCAGTGTGATAATACTCTGCAGACTGCATACACTACTGTATGGTGGTAATTAGAGATGAGCAAATGGATTCCACACAAATCAAATGCATTTCAAATTTCCAAAAAGATTCAGATTTTCGCAAACCCGTAATTTTAGGTATTCATCCCGCACAAATTGGTCACTGTGTGACTATTTTTTTTTTACACAAATAGAGTAAAAGACAAACCTGCTGCTGCTCCTCAAAAACGAAAAACTTTTAGACCACTTGTTAAAAAGCCATTGCATCTTCTGATACCACTGTGTGTGTATAAACACCAGAAGGCATCTGCCACCAAAAAAAGAACCATTTTTGGACTATTTTTTAATTTTAAAAAGCATAAACATCTGAAAATGCAGTGTGTTTTTAAACAGGTTGTTTGTCACCACTGGCTACCATCTGTTTGCTTATAGCCATATATGTTGATGTCACTTTCACATTACTAATGTCTTGGTGTTAGAAAACTTGAAATGGGTTGAATACAGTCCTAAAACACCTTAGAGTGCCATACACTACTTTTCAGGGCAATCGGGGCACTTTGTATTTGCCGGTTCAACAATATCAGACCTGGAATGAATTTCAGGAAATTCACTCATCTCTAGTGGTAATATTGATATTTGTACGGTTTTTTTTTTTATTCATTCAGTTATAGTAGTATTATTCAGTCACTATGTTGTAGGAATATTTGTTTATCGTTCGTTTACTTGCCAATAGCGACGACGTGCCATATTGGCAAATGACCGCTGCAGCCAGTCACCAGGCCTCAGCGATTATGCCAGTATGTATGGCACGTGACTACTGAGGTGAGTTATTTGGCTGTTTGCTCCACCTACTGGTCCCTTCTACCAGTGCAATGCCTCACTTAATTGTGCATTAGCCTCGCCTACTGCAAATGCTCCGCCTACCTTTTCATTTTGCACTGGCTCCACCCACTACCAAAGTAGATACAGCTAATGATTTGCTGGCCCACCTACCTGTGTCGACCCATCAGGTTTTAGTTCTTGGAAATTCTAAATGAAGTTTTCTTTTGCAATTATAAAAAGTCTTTTCTAAAATACATGTTTTTCAAAAAAGTCAGACTGATCTTAAAGCAAGAATAAGATTTAGAGAAAGGGCAAAGATTTACTGAAACAAAGTCCATAAAAATCCACCAAAAATAATAAAGAAAAAAACAATACAGTGAGAGTTTGGGCATAATCCATCACAGGGCATACTGGTCAAAATATTTTCTCCCACACTTCTCTGTCATAGTTGTCAATGTCCCTGGTTCCATCTGCACAACATGGCTGCTATGGAGATAAACTCTGTGACTTCCACTCAAGGTACTCCAAACAAATCAGTAATACAGATCAGTAAAGGGCAACATGATTCATGCATGATTTTGAACATGCCCGATATATCATAAATAGAATGGAAAGAATAATAAA
Source organism: Rhinoderma darwinii (assembly GCF_050947455.1). NCBI lineage: Eukaryota > Metazoa > Chordata > Amphibia > Anura > Rhinodermatidae > Rhinoderma > Rhinoderma darwinii. The sequence continues at coordinate 473,953,865 of NC_134687.1, read as the reverse complement.
AGCATAATTTTTTTCTTTTGCATATGACGAACCTTTCCTTCAGACTTTAAGACAGTATTGCGATCCTGGCAGGAGCCATGGTGATCAACGTCTACAGATCGTGTCTACAGACTACCACTTCCCAGAAGTGACCATATGGAGGAAGCAGTAGTCCGAAACAGTCCCTACTTATCTGATACTGATGTCTAATCAGCACAGAATAAACAGAGCGGGTAGGCACAGTTGTTGACGTCAATCACCAACGTCTTCCAGCACGCTCCCTTCTGAAGCTGGGGAGCAATGGGGAAACTGAGGAGAAGTGAATACTTTCTTTTTATTTTACTGTGATTCCCCCTACAATAAATAAAAACAGAAAAACAACCTTCACTAATTTCATAGTGAAAGCACAATCATACTACGAAATCTCTGAATTCCCACCTACCTAAATCTGCATTCTGCTGAGGTGTGGAGGGCTCTTCATTGGCCTCATTTGCCATTGAGCGTGTAATACGTCCTTTACGGCGCCCTTGGCTGTTAAAAGTTTTTCTCCCTTTTGAAGTCACTGCTTCTTTGTCATCATTCTCTTCCCCAGAAGTGTCTTCATTTTTCTCCCTAAGATCAAATATTCAATTTACAAATTAACTGAATTATCAAAAAAATATTACTGTAACTATTTCCAGGGGAAAACATATTGAATAAATGAACATTTCGTACAGCAACAGAAGAGCATATGTCATGGCCCCATGCAGCAATCTTCAGGGATGTCAAAAATGAGACAAAGAGACACTCAATGTCACAACGAATGTTTTAAAATGACCCCAAATAGGAGAAAACTATGATAAACATAGGATGCGTAAATCTATGAAAAATGACACTTGCATATAGTAATTACATAAATACTGATCAGAAAGTACCTTCTTCTCTTGGGAAAACAAAACTACAATCTTCCTGTTCACACAAGGGGACTCTCACTACTAAAATGAGTAATTTTATGGGCATCACTGTGAAACTATATATAAGTATACGGTAATCTGCAGTCACGCGGAAACTGGGCACTCTTTTTCTGAATCAGAAAAATAGATGAAATCTCAAACTCTCATTATGACACTTAACTACATTAACCCCTGAATTGTAAATAGATTGATGCCTTTATAATCAAGTCACACAAATCGCAAGGGGCAAAGCAGAGAGTGCCATAATCTTAGAGGCTGAGCAGATTTAAAACAACATTTTAGTACACGCCGTAAAATCTATTTATCGTTGAATCAATTGGGGGACACAGAACCATGGATATATGCTCCTGCCACTATGAGGCGACACTAGGTAGGAAAGAGTCTTCGCTCCCTTCCCAAAGATACAAGCTAAATACAGTAAGTATGTACAAAAGCAGTAGGAAAAAAAAATACAAATATGTCCACGTTTCCAGGAGAAAACATAACCAAACATTGTGACAGGTTCCCGGGCCTTAAATAAGCAACAAAAAATAAAAGGTAGGGATTTGTGTCCCCCAAGGGTTTCAACAAGAAACAGATTTTACGGTGAGTACGAAAAAATTAAGTTCTCTCATTAATCACTGGGAAACACAGCACCATGTGGCGCCCCAAAGCAGACCCAAGGAGTGGTAAAAAAAAAATTCAATGAACAGCCATGCGACTCACCTAACACACAGCTGCCTGCAACAATCTGGCATCAGCAGAAAATACATAATATATAGGTTTTCTGTGCCCTGGCTACGTAGGTTAGAACCTTATGGTTTGGTTGAGACAGAATGCAAATAGATAAATTTCTGGGTAGCCCCACCTCTGGCACAGTTGATGAAATACCCTTGGTTGAAGAGACCACTCTTCTGTAACTAGTCTTTCTCGGCTGAGAAAATCTGCTGCCCATTCGTCCACTCCTAGGTAAGCAAACTACTGACAGCGCTGAAATATGCAGCTCCACCCACAGTAGGATCTGAGAAAAATCCAACGGAGTCGCCCGACTCCTGGTGCCACTCGGATGGTTCAGATAAGCAACCGCCATGGAGTTGTCGGTCTGTATCCTGGTCAGCTGACCCTGGAGAAAAGTCCAGTGGGAGAGGGCTAGAAAGATTGCCCTTAATTTCAGCAGGTTCATTTGTAGGGACATCTCCTTTGTCCGGATTAAGTAGTTTTTGGTCTCCACACTGTTTAGAGAACTTGGTCAAACTGGCAACAGTTGGGAGGACCAACCACTGGAAAGGAGAAAAAGACTGACGCATCACGATGGCTGGTGAGCTCTTCCGCCATCGCAACTCCTGACTGACCTGAGAGGGCCGGGGGAAATCAACTTGTCCACCCAGTCCTGAGAATTGTCCCAGCATGAGACTATTGCCTTCTGGAGGAACCTGGAGTGGAATTGCGCATGTGGATCTGCCTTAAAGTGTACCTAACTTTTCAGAATAAGCTGTCATATGTGTGTACATGATGAATAACACTATTTCTGGCCATTATATGACTTGTATGTGGCATTATTTAGCAGTTTTCCCCTCTGCAGGCTCTATCTTTAATTCAGAGTTGTCTCTTAGCTAGTGGGCGGAGCCTAACAGCTATTATGTCTTCTATACACAGCACATCCTGCTCTCCTGTCTCTATTTATCGCATATAAAGAAGCTGCAGCAGCATGGAAGAGATTAAACAACAGTACAGGCCAGTTTAGCTGAGGATTCAGCACTGGGGTGACAAATAAATCTTACCAGCAGCCTGTGTCTTTCGCACTCTGCTCCTGCTCGTACCCCTGCTCAACCCTCCCCTCTCCATAGACTTGTATGTAGCATGTCTGTTGCAGACTTACACTATCTCTGCTCCCTCCTCCTGTTTCCCTCTCCTTTTTTCATAAATGTATAGTAGGCAGTGAAGAAATATTCCCCCCACCTACTGCAGCCAGTCTATTCCGTTCTGTAACCAAGGAAACACTTTGACAACAGGGGGTGAATAGCAGATTACAGGAAGGGAGACACTTGGTGGAAGTAATTTCACACAGAATTTGCATGGCTAAAACAACAAAATTTTAACAGTAAGTAAATTACAAAGTGTCCATCTAAATATTGACACCATCTTGCCCAACACTCGCATGCAAAAACGGATCGTCAAGAAGTGTTTTGGCCAAAAAAAAAAAAAAAATGCTGCCTTGTGTAGAATGGAGGCTACCTTGTCCACTGGGAGGAGGACTGTTGCGGTCCTTGTGTTGAGTAACATTACCAAAAACTCCATGGTCCGAGTTGGGATCAATGTTGATTTCTCTGCATCGCTGATCCACCCAAATCCTTTGAAAAGTGTCCAAAATCATGTGGAGACTGAAGATTGTCCTGTGTGGAGAGTGCCGTCATCAAAAGGTTATCCAGGTAAGGGATGACCGTAACTCCCCTGGCACGGAGAAGCGCCATGAGAGATGCCAGGACCTAGGTGAAGACCTGACAAATCGGAAATGTTAAGAACCCACCGCAAAACGAAGAAAACCCTGGTGGATCCTTGCATTTGGGATTTGGAGGTATGCATTGCGAATTTCGATGGAAGAGAGGGATTCTCCCTGTTCCAGCGATGCGACCACTGACCTTAATGATTCCATGCGAAATCTCTGAATGCGAACTAAGTGGTTCAGCCTCCTCAAGTCCAGTATTGGACGAAGAGATGCGTCCTTTTTGGGGGCTGTAAACAGATTCAAAAAGAACCCCTGAAAACGTTCCGGCTGAGAAAATGTGACAATAACCTTCCGCAGGATAAGGGAACGAACAGCCTGGGAAAAAGCAAAAGCTCGACCTGGAGAGCGAGGCAGAGTAGAGAGAAGAAGCTTCCAGGAGGATGCATTAAAAACTTGTATCCAGTAGACACCACCTCTTAAACCCAGGTGTCGTCCACAGCGAGCGATGTCTCCTGAAAGGAAAGTAGCAGTACTCCAACATGGACATCTGCCACAAGTGGGGAGACGCCTTCATGCTGAAGGTGCCTTGTTAAAGGGGGACCTCTGAGGCCCGAGCCACGGCTGCCAAACCGGTCTAGGCTTGAAAGATGTACGTCTGGAGTCATTAATATGGTTCGTCCTCCTGTTTGAAAGAAAATTATCTGAGGAGACGTTGGGAAAGGAGCGAAACGGTGAGACCGAAAAGAAATCTGAATACGACGAGGGCGGTTCTGAGGCAGAAAAGGGCTTTTACTGCCTGTAGCATCAGAAATAAATTTCATCAGGGCCTTCTTGAAAGCTTGGACTAATGCCTAAGATTTCAGCCAAACAGAGCGCCGGATAGCAATCTAATTAACTGATACATATACTGGTTGAAGAGGAGAAACAAGGACCTCACATGCACAATATTAATCAATGAACATGAGGTTCTTAGTTAACATTTTGTTCATTGATTAATATTGTGGATGTGCGGTCCTTGTTTATCCTCTTCAACCAGTAGATTTATAGATTCTTTACCTCTTTTCGTAATTTCTGGTAACAGCACTCCACGCTTTTAACCCAGCTGATTTTAATTAAAGGAATGACCTCATAAGTGTTTCTGTTCTTGTGCTTTCAGTTGGCCACTGGGGGCATATCTAAACGGGAGTTCATTCCATCTTTTCACTTGTTGTGGTGCCGTGTGTCGGTTGCTGTGGTGCTGCACTTGTGGGGGAACGTGGACCAGGGCCAAGGTAGCTTGGCCTGGCAGCAGGGGTGCTTCTGGGCCCCTGGGTTGCTCCCTCTGCGGATTCGGTATTGTGAAGGCAAGTGGGCTTATACAATTTGATCAAAATGTTAACTAAGAACCTCATGTTCATTGATTAATATTGTGGCTGTGCGGTCCTTGTTTGCCCTCTTCAACCAGTCTAATTAACTGATACACAGGCATTGAAGCAGACTGACTCAAGGAAGGCCTCAAATTTAAACTTTGAACCCTGGATCATCTAAGAGTCAGGTTCGGGTAAAGCCTGTTTGCGAAGCTCCTGATAGTATGCCGCAGTGAAGTTGCTTCTCCCACACTGATCAGGCCTTACTCACCCAAGCGGATGCAAGTGCCGGGCACAAAGCACAACCTGTCGCCCCCCCCAAAAAAAATTGATTTAGCTTTAGAATCCAACTCCTTGACCAGAGGGTCACTTGGTAGAGCCGCATTAGGACAGAGGAAAAGTATTGGTCCTTGTTAGCATAGAGCTAGACGGATCCACATAAGGAGAGACAGGCCATGCTTAGACCAAGTCTTAATGAAAAGGAAACAGAGTATCTGCGCGTTTAGAAACAACAAATCGTCTGTCCTGATGTTTCTAATCCTTGGTTAATAATTTCTCAAATTTGCTATGGTTTGGAAACATATCTTGTTGCACTGCTGGCATTCTTTACAGGAAAAGGTGTCCCTGACAGCACCTGTTAACGCCTGCATGGCAGCTGACCACTGCGATTCCTGATCGGACTCTGAATCCAAGTCAAAAAGATACATAGGTGGAAAGAGCCTGATCCACATTGGAGCTTTTAACAGGGCCTCCGTGAAAAAAGCTTGACGTAGAAAGGGGCCTGTGCAAGGTGCACACCTTTATGCCTCTTATGGAATCTACCATGAGAAATCGAACGAGTAATGCCCAAAAGAGAGGAAAGAGGGCCCCTAAGCTCAGCAGCAATCTCGGATGGCAAACGCTCCAAAGACTGAACCATGGAAATGTCCACTAGGGCCTGAGCAAAAGACATCGTCCACTCAGGGGGAAGAACATCCTTAGGAGAGCAAACTATCTGGGAGTTCTGGACAGCAAAGGGGAAGTGGGGAAAGAGGGGGGGGGGCAGAGATCGGAAATATCCTACCCCCCTTTCAGAGTCTGCGGGTGTATGCGTGGTCACCTCATCAGTAACCTTGCACGTATAGTGGCACTCCGTCGGCAGAAAAAAAAACAAGTTATGTGCACAAGTTCGGAGAGGGAAATTCAGTGCAGAGGACGGCCTCTTTTACCAGCACCCGCAGGAGGTTGATTAGGCTGTGAACTTGAGCACAAACCACCCACAGCGAAGGAGAGAAAAATAAATAAATACAACTTAAAAAAAAAATAGCAGCAGACCCGAGTATATGGTTGTGTCGGCCTCCTACGACACTAGGCTAATAACTGAATTAGATCTCATACACACGACCGTAGTTTTCTTGTTTGTGGGCTATCCGCAATTTAGCAGATAGCACATGTCCCATTCATTTCTATGGCCCCATGCACACGACCTGATTTTCTCTGATCCATGTGGGGGCTGCGAATACGGTCCACAACAACGCAGGACAAGTCATTTAACGGTCCGGATTTGCAGATTCACAAACTGGTGACACCACAATTTTTGGGTTGTTGCGGATCCGTGAATCCTGACGACACATGGATGCACAACAAAAGGTTTTTGGCGGACAAATGGATTGGTGGTTTTGCAGCCCGCAATCTACTACGTTCGTGTGCAGTAGGCCTTAACCAGTGTCTGTGGAAAGGTGGAAGCCTGCCTGGGTGGAGAGAAGACTCTTTCCTACCTAGTACCGTTGGTACTGTGTCGCCCAATGACTAACGACTACCAAAAAGTTCCCATTATAATAAATAGGAGCCACAATACAGCCAGATTTTGGTTCAGAATTAACCCAGGTCACCGCACACAGCTTCTAGTCAGCATGCAACAGACAAGAGAAGATCCATGCTGCTATATTGTAGAAAAGAAGAATACTGCGTGAGTTAATAAGTTTAAAAAAAAAAAAAATAATGTTTTATAAAAAGGACCTGTATTTCATTTTTAATCATGGCTAAAGTATAATTTAAGAAGGCCTTCTCTAAGTGTATACAAACAACCACCTAACTGCATGCCGCTGGGCAACTGATCAACCATAGATGCCTGTAGTACTTTGCGGTCTCCTACCTCATAAGGCTGAAAATAAAAACGATATTCTTTGTAAGGAAAGTTATAGCAAATTAAAATGGTACACACCCTACAAGCGCAGGAAATACATGTTTCAACTGATGAACCTTATAAAATAAGACTTACTTTCCAAGCTCCTCTTTGTCATTTTCCACATCTTGTTTAAACTCTTCTTTTTCAGGCTCTTTCTCTTTTTCATCTTTTTCTTCCTGGGTACTGCGGGGCATCTGCTGCTAAAGAAAAAACAATGAAAGTTTGATCGAAGACATACTAAAAACCACCCAGTTTACAAGGCTGAATGAAGAAACAAGGCCGTAGTGTCTGTGCACATTTTCTGCAGCTCAACAGTGCTCTCTACCGCAGGAATTGCAAACTAGAAGACTTTTACCATACCAACATATATAATAATTTTTTACTAATTCAGGAAAAATGAATGGAAGGTACCATGGACTTTCATGTGGGTGGAAAATTCATTCTTGTATAGTATTTACAGAAAACTTCAGTAGAAATCAACAAAAACCCAAAAATGAAATCTGATATATTGTGGTGTTGGCCCCAACCATAAATGGTAAAATGCAATAATGTACTTTTTTGTGTAGTCACGATGTCAAATAATCCCAAACCTACATTAAACATCACAGTGGATTTTTATTCTAGTAGAACAAAGGCAAAAAAAAACTAAAAAGTATTAAGAAGGTGGTAGTGCGAGAGGCAGCTTCATGCATAGTGGAAATTAACACTATTCAGCTTTGCTCAAAAAGGACAAGTAATGGTTGATAACAAGGAACTAGTAATGGTTGGTAACAAGGAACTAGTAATGGTTGATAAGGAACTAGTAATGGTTGGTGACAAGGAACTAGTAATGGTTGGTGACAAGGAACTAGTAATGGATGGTGACAAGGAACTAGTAATGGATGGTGACAAGGAACTAGTAATGGATGGTGACAAGGAACTAGTAATGGATGGTAACAAGGAACTAGTAATGGATGGTAACAAGGAACTAGTAATGGATGGTAACAAGGAACTAGTAATGGATGGTAACAAGGAACTAGTAATGGTTGGTAACAAGGAACTAGTAATGGTTGGTAACAAGAAACTAGTAATGGTTGGTAACAAGGAACTAGTAATGGTTGGTAACAAGGAACTAGTAATGGTTGGTAACAAGGAACTAGTAATGGTTGGTAACAAGGAACTAGTAATGGTTGGTAACAAGGAACTAGTAATGGTTGGTAACAAGGAACTAGTAATGGTTGGTAACAAGGAACTAGTAATGGTTGGTGACAAGGAACTAGGAATGGTTGGTGACAAGGAACTAGTAATGGTTGGTGACAAGGAACTAGTAATGGTTGGTGACAAGGAACTAGTAATGATTGGTGACAAGGAACTAGTAATGGATGGTGACAAGGAACTAGTAATGGATGGTAACAAGGAACTAGTAATGGATGGTAACAAGGAACTAGTAATGGTTGGTAACAAGGAACTAGTAATGGTTGGTAACAAGGAACTAGTAATAGTTGGTAACAAGGAACTAGTAATGGTTGGTAACAAGGAACTAGTAATGGTTGGTAACAAGGAACTAGTAATGGTTGGTAACAAGGAACTAGTAATGGTTGGTAACAAGGAACTAGTAATGGTTGGTAACAAGGAACTAGTAATGGTTGGTAACAAGGAACTAGTAATGGTTGGTAACAAGGAACTAGTAATGGTTGGTAACAAGGAACTAGTAATGGTTGGTAACAAGGAACTAGTAATGGTTGGTAACAAGGAACTAGTAATGGTTGGTAACAAGGAACTAGTAATGGTTGGTGACAAGGAACTAGTAATGATTGGTGACAAGGAACTAGTAATGGATGGTGACAAGGAACTAGTAATGGATGGTGACAAGGAACTAGTAATGGATGGTAACAAGGAACTAGTAATGGTTGGTAACAAGGAACTAGTAATGGTTGGTAACAAGAAACTAGTAATGGTTGGTAACAAGGAACTAGTAATGGTTGGTAACAAGGAACTAGTAATGGTTGGTAACAAGGAACTAGTAATGGTTGGTAACAAGGAACTAGTAATGGTTGGTAACAAGGAACTAGTAATGGTTGGTAACAAGGAACTAGTAATGGTTGGTAACAAGGAACTAGTAATGGTTGGTGACAAGAAACTAGTAATGGTTGGTGACAAGGAACTAGTAATGATTGGTGACAAGGAACTAGTAATGGATGGTGACAAGGAACTAGTAATGGATGATAACAAGGAACTAGTAATGGATGGTAACAAGGAACTAGTAATGGTTGGTAACAAGGAACTAGTAATGGTTGGTAACAAGGAACTAGTAATGGTTGGTAACAAGGAACTAGTAATGGTTGGTAACAAGGAACTAGTAATGGTTGGTAACAAGGAACTAGTAATGGTTGATAACAAGGAACTAGTAATGGTTGGTAACAAGGAACTAGTAATGGTTGGTAACAAGGAACTAGTAATGGTTGGTGACAAGGAACTAGTAATGGTTGGTGACAAGGAACTAGTAATGGTTGGTGACAAGGAACTAGTAATGGATGGTGACAAGGAACTAGTAATGGATGGTGACAAGGAACTAGTAATGGATGGTAACAAGGAACTAGTAATGGATGGTAACAAGGAACTAGTAATGGTTGGTAACAAGGAACTAGTAATGGTTGGTAACAAGGAACTAGTAATGATTGGTAAAAAAGGAACTAGTAATGCATGGTAACAAGGAACTAGTAATGCATGGTAACAAGGAACTAGTAATGGATAATAACAAGACAACACTTAGGCCAAGTACACATTGTCCTGGTTCTATAATATTGTTACATGTATCCTAAATGGGATTTTAAAATGAAGATGATGGGAAGGGAAATGGTAGAAAACAATGTAGAGGTAAGAAGCCAGACTAAGGTCTAGAAACTAACTACATCACGCTCATTTTTAAAATCCACAATAGAAATCTCTGCAGAACATTGTGCTGGCACAAGCAAACGGCGGTAAAAGCAATTAAACAGACCAATGACTAGCTGCGCAAAAAGGATGTGGTAGGCAAACAAGAACAGCAAAAGTATATTATTATCTGAGTTGTGTGGCTTATATAACTACACACAGCCAAATGTACAAAAAACAAGCCAGGACAAAGATCTGCAGTAAAAATAAATCCTTTCCACCTCATGCATCAAAAATGCTTCAGAGAGTAAGTGGCCTCGTTGCCAATTGTGACAAATCATTCAAATTTTTATAATTGGCAGGGTAGTTTAGAAAACCAGTGCCAAATTGTGATTGGTTGCTATGGACAACAAGGCCACGTTTTTTTTTTCTCTCCAAGACAGTTTTTATACATGAGGACCTAGTTTGTAAGCCAAAACAGTGTGGATCGCTGCTGTAAATATAATGGATTCCGAACCATACGACCAGGTGAGAAAACAGATTATAAGTGATTTTGACAATGGTCAGAATACTATTCACTGTCTGCACCTGAAATTAAAGGACATTCACAATAGCTAACTCGATATATGAACCCTACCAGCTGCGGTCCGTGTTGATCATAACTAGTTAGTCTCCTAGGCTTCCTTGCTGGCTTCTGTACTGCAGACAGGAGCCTGCCTCCTACTACACAGTCATGAGCAGCTCACAGAACGGTCATCAGCAGGTTCGTGCTGCGATTTAGAAGCAAAAACCACTAAACAAGTTTAGTCTTTGTATAGAATTACGGTAGTTTTTAACCTCTTTCTACATTTCAGGAAGACGGAACATTGTGCAGCCTCATTTTCATCACATGCGGTATTGATCGTTGTAATTCATAGGCCTTATTCACACGAATGTTGAAATCGGCTGTGTGACGGCCATTATTTTTTTCTTTCTTTTAACGGCCGTCACACGGCTGTATAAAAATCAATGTACTTCTATATGGCTATTGACACAGCAGTTGTTTTAACGGACCGCGTGAACAGCCCGTGAAAAGGTAGGACATGTCCAATTTTTGACCGTTTTCTCGGATCACTCAATAGACTGAAGTCTACAAGGGATCTGTTAAAACGGGTCCCGCAAAGGATGCAAATCGGCTGTAAAAGAAAAGCCATACAGTTATAGTAAGAGCGACAGGCATTGTCATTTTTTTTCTATATATTTTTTTTGTTAATAGCAGAACTTTTCTTTTTAGTTGCGGTGGTCATACTGGCTATAAATCGCTCTTAAGTCGTAATGGCTCTTAAAATTGTACATACAATTTTATAACCTCCTAATTGCCACAAAAATAGTGTAAATAGTAGCAGAAGTGAGAAATCTAATAAGCTCAGAGTGATATGGGATGAGTGAGCTGCAGGAAACTGTACTAAAGTAAGGACAAACATCACACCAGGATTGGGGGGCTGACCGATGCCATGCGCTGCCAGCACATTCAAGTGGTGTATAGCACTGCCAAAAACTCAGTTTCTGGAAACTGTACAGTGGACATTATGCAAGCTCATCTTGTAGATGCCTTTATGTAAAGTATCACTGTCTAATGAAAGTGTCATGAACAAGGATTAGGGCATCTATTGGATAACATGGTAAAGATAAGCTAAAGGGTGCTACCGTACCAGCTAAACACCTATATGACAGCACAAACTGTTCATCCTCCTGTGCCAATAAGCCAAGAAAGTCATGCTTCTTACAATACAGGGTGTGCTCCAAATGGGAGTTCTGGGGCAGTCCAGCGGGTGCAATATTACACATTAGCAGAGCCGACCATAGTTTGACTCTAACCTAATGCAACGAGGTCTGTTTCTATTACAGATCCTCATGAATCGCAGCTAATGCAACGAGGTCGGTTTCTATTACAGATCCCCATGAATCGCAGCTAATGCAACGAGGTCGGTTTCTATTACAGATCCCCATGAATCGCAGCTAATGCAACGAGGTCTGTTTCTATTACAGATCCCCGTGAATCGAACCTAATGCAACGAGGTCTGTTTCTATTACAGATCCTCATGAATCGAACCTAATGCAACAAGGTCTGTTTCTATTACAGATCCCCATGAATCGAACCTAATGCAACAAGGTTTGTTTCTATTACAGATCCCCATGAATCGAACCTAATGCAACGAGGTCTGTTTCTATTACAGATCCCCATGAATCGAAGCGAATACAACGAGGTCTCTTTCTAATTACAGATCCCCATGAATCGAACCTAATGCAACGAGTTCTGTTTCTATTACAGATCCCCATGAATCGAAGCGAATACAACGAGGTCGGTTTCTATTACAGATCCCCATGAATCGAACCTAATGCAACGAGGTCTGTCTCTATTACAGATCCCCATGAATCGAACCTAATGCAACGAGGTCTGTTTCTATTACAGATCCCTGTGAATCGAAGCTAATGCAACGAGGTCTGTCTCTATTACAGATCCCCATGAATCGCAGCTAATGCAACGAGGTCTGTTTCTATTACAGATCCCCGTGAATCGAAGCTAATGCAACGAGGTCTGTCTCTATTACAGATCCCCATGAGGCGAAGCTAATGCAACGAGGTCTGTCTCTATTACAGATCCCCATGAATCGCAGCTAATGCAACGAGGTCTGTTTCTATTACAGATCCCCGTGAATCGAAGCTAATGCAACGAGGTCTGTCTCTATTACAGATCCCCATGAGGCGAAGCTAATGCAACGAGGTCTGTCTCTATTACAGATCCCCATGAGGCGAAGCTAATGCAACGAGGTCTGTCTCTATTACAGATCCCCATGAATCGAACCTGATGCAACGAGGTCTCTTTCTAATTACAGATCCCCATGAATCGAAGCGAATACAACGAGGTTGGTTTCTATTACAGATCCCCATGAATCGAACCTAATGCAACGAGGTCTGTCTCTATTACAGATCCCCATGAATCACAGCTAATGCAACGAGGTCTGTTTCTATTACAGATCCCTGTGAATCGAAGCTAATGCAACGAGGTCTGTCTCTATTACAGATCCCCATGAATCGCAGCTAATGCAACGAGGTCGGTTTCTATTACAGATCCCCGTGAATCGAAGCTAATGCAACGAGGTCTGTCTCTATTACAGATCCCCATGAGGCGAAGCTAATGCAACGAGGTCTGTCTCTATTACAGATCCCCATGAATCGAACATGATGCAACGAGGTCTGTTTCTATTACAGATCCCCATGAATCGAAGCTAATGCAACAAGGTCGGTTTCTATTACAGATCCTCTTTAACAAAAACAACTCAATATGAAAAAAGCTTCTTGTAACATAAGATTAGGCTTCAACAGGTTTAACAAATACCCTGCTGTGCACAGGACATATCCCCTTCCACTAGGAAACAATAATAATGTCAAAAGCCTTCAGCACTGGCGTACGTATACCTGGAAATGTTAGGATTAGCCGTGCCACTAACATGCTGCTGTTTGGGTCTTTATTTAGCGCCGATTTCAGCTATTGTTTACATAAATGACAAGGTTTAACATCGGCACAGAAAATGCATTTTATAAACAGAGATTTTTCTTTGACTAACTAAAATCATTGAAAATGTATTCAAAGCCATTGGTGACTACATTCATACACAGAATTTTACAGCGGTGAGTGTGCGATGAGTAAATCACACATCACAAACAGGCTGAATAACATCATTGGAGGAGGGACACTCACTAAGAGTAGGAAGAGAATGAAGCCGAAAGCCAAAAAATGTGTCATCATCAATCTGCCCATTACACCACATGTAATAGTTTTCATTATATAACAAAATCTTGAAAAACTAAATGGACTAGACGAAAGTGGCAGAACTGGATCAACTAGCACCACCTTTAAAGGCTTCAGGAATACACGTACCACATACATTATAAACGGTCATATAACTAGAATTAATCATCGACACACAAGACAAATAAAAAAAAAACTCACAGACTGCACAAATAAATCCATAAATAAAAAAAAATCTTGCAGGAGAAGTCTTCTGCTAGACAACCAACCCTTCAAATTATGATCGCACTCCTCTACCTATCTGCTGGGCCAAGAGGTAGAAAAGGTGCATACAAAACAAGAGCGTGGTCACCCGCTAGCTGTGTCTGCTGTTGCTAAGCAGGAGAGTCTGCAATAATCATTACATGGAAAACAACATTTTTATACAAACTTCTTATTGAAAAAACATTTCCCCTTAGACCTCATTCACACGGCAGGGTTTCCCGGCCGGGTGCCGGCCGTTCATAAATCGGCCGGCACCCGGCTGCATTAGGAATAATAGATCCCTAATGGGGCCATTCACACAACCGATTTTTTGACGGCCTGGAAAACCGGCCGTCAATAAATAGGACATGCTCTATCTTCGGCCGGGTACCCGGCCGCCCGGCTCCCATAGAAGTCTATGGGGCCGGGTAATACACGGCCATCACGGGGATGTGTCCCGAATGATGGCCGGGTTTTCCGGCGCTTGCGCTCTATCTCCTCCTCCTCACAGCGCAGAGTGCATGTGAGGAGGAGGAGTTGATGCCATTCTGACGAATGGCTGTACGCTGTACACTGTGTGGCAGGGCCGGGGTGTACAGCAGGTGGAGGGAGCGCTGCGCTGGCTCCCTTCCCCTGCTTGTTTTAAAAGCGCCCTGGCCCGGCGACACCTTCGATGGCACCGCTAGCAGCTGCTGCTGCTGCGGCTGCTACTACTGCAGCGACGCCACTATAGCAGAGCAGGGAGGTATCTCCCCGTTCTGCTATGTGCTAGCCGCACTTTAGCTCCTTGAAGGAACGGAATCCCCGTGTTTTCGGGGATTCCGCTCCTGGACAGAGCGCTTGATGTCTCTGTCCATATCTGGGCAGTGACATCAGGGGAAACTCCTGAAGCGGAATCCCCGAACACATGGGGATTCCCCTTCAGGAGTTGCCGCTGATGTCACTATCCAGATCTGCCCGGCCTCGGAACGGATGCAAAACTTTATGCAAACCGGCCGGGCAAAATGGCCGATTTTACCGGCCGATACTCGGGCTCGGGCGGGACCCGGTGAATCCCGCCTTAAAATAAAAATAACAAATCCTAGTAAATAGATGTGTTAAAGGGGGTTATCTAGGGTTCATATTTTGTATTAATCAACCTACAGAACTGAGAATAACAGGACCACCAATACACTTGGGTAAAAAACAATATTTTTTATTTAAGTCACATAAAATAAATCTACGTCAAATAGTCTTTAGATAAAAAAAAAAAAAAAAAACGTATAGAAAAAATAGAGATTCTACATGAATTGGGCAGAAAATGTAAGGCCTCTTGCACACGACCGTAGCCATGTGCAAGGCCGTAATTTTCGGGCTGGCCGGCAGCAGACTGTCAGCCGCGAGCCGCCTGCTAATCGCGGGCCATTATTTTCAATGAGCTTGGACCGCAGAACACGGCCGTAATAAGACTTGCCCGTTCTTTCTGCGGATCGTGAAAACCACTGCCGTGTGCATGGCCCCATAGGAATGAATGGGGCCGCAATTCTCCCGTGGATTTTCGGGGGAATTGCGGCCGCAAAAGCGCATTCGTGTGCATGGGGCCTTATGCTATAAATCCTATCAAAAATGACCAGTCCCGACTGAGCAGCAAATAGTTTATAGTAACTAGCAAAACCCCTTAAAATATACTTTTAGGGTATGTTCACACGAGGGCGTCCGTAACGGATGAAATTACGGGGATGTTTCAGCCTGAAAACATCCCCGTAATTTCAGCCGTACCGGCATGTGCAGGCGCTTGAACGCCGCGTCAATTACGGCCGTAATTAGCGCTGCTATTCATTGGAGTCAATGAATAGCGGCTCCAAATACGGCCAAAGAAGTGACAGGTCACTTCTTCTACGCGGGCGTCTATTTACGCGCCGTCATTTGACAGCGGCGCGTAAATATACGCCTCGTGTGAACAGACAAACGTCTGCCCATTGCTTTCAATGGGCAGATGTTTGTCAGCGCTATTGAGGCGCTATTTTCGGGCGTAATTCGGGGCAAAAACGCCCGAATTACGTCCGTAAATAGGCCGTGTGAACATACCCTTAGGTGCATATACAGCCCTATATGAAAGTTTATACAATTGTAACAGGGCAGAGTTAAATAGGCAATGCATAAATGTATCAGTATGTTATACGTATAGATCGGAAATTACCATTTAAACAAGCTATATACAAAGCGTTCGAAATAAACTCTCACCCTAGGGCGGATTTACACGAACGTCATATACGTCCATGCAACGCGCGTGATTTTCACGCGCCCCCGCACAGACCTATATTAGTCTATGGGGCTGTGCAGACAGTCAGTGATTTTTACGCAGCGGGTGTCCGCTGCGTAAAACTCATGACAGGTCCTATATTTCTGCGTTCCTCGCGCATCACGCACCCATTGAAGTCAATGGGAGTGTGAAAATCACGCGCACCACACGGAAGCACTTCCGTGGGACGCGCGTGATTCGTGCAACAGCAGTCAAAAGTATGAATGAAAACAGAAATGCACCACGTGCTTTTCTGTTTACAAACATCCAAACGGAGTGTCATAATGATGGCGGCTGCGCGAAACTCACGCAGCCGCGCATCATATGGTGATGACACACGGAGCTGTTAAGTGCCTTTTGCGCGCGCAAAACGCCGCGCACACGCTCGTGTAAATCCACCCTTAGACATGGCTACAAAAAAAAAAGTGTGGCAAAAAAGCAGCTCAACACCCGTTTTGCTGACACGGCACCTTTGTCAGGAGACAAAGAAGTTAAAAAAGAAAGTCGCTGCAATGCCTACTTACATACAGCGACGCTTAGCTATATAGAACTCTGCTAGATGGGAGGGATTTTTTTTTATTTTTTTAAAGACATTACATTTATAAGCCATCTGATCAAAATCATAGAAAAATGTTATTCAGATGTGTCTATTTCTGGGAAAGTTGGGTGACATCCAATATGGCTGTTATCACAAATTTCCCAGACTTTTGAATAACAAATTGGATTTTTGATGCTGCAATACAGGAACGGGGATGCATCCCTGCTCAACAAGACATATGTACTTATTGAGAAGTCTGGGAGACCCGAGGTATATAAGAATTATAAATAATTGGTCCTTAGGAGCTTATCTCATGGATGGCAGCTTGTAGGGGTGGGCTCAGATTTGGAAGTGTTTAGCTAGGGTGATATGATTTTGCATATTTGTCATACTTGAATGTTTCAGATCATCAAACTACTTCTAATATACAACAAATATAACCCCAGTAAACACAAAATACTGTTTTTAAATTAGAATTTCATTTATTAAAGAAAAACTGCTACCTGGCCCTACGTGAAATAGTAATTGCCCACTGCTGACAAAGTACACACAGATTGTCTTGCATTTGCCAAAAACAACATCTAGATGACCCCCCAAGACTTTTGGGATAATACACCGTGTTCTAAATTATTATGCACATTGGATTTAAGTGTCAAACATTTAATTATTAGTTTTTCAATTAAACTCATGGATGGTATTGTGTCTTAGGGCTCTTTGGATCATTGTAATCAATCTCAGACACCTGTGATAATTAGTTTGCCAGGTGTGTCCAATCAAAGGAGGAAAACTACTTAAGAAGGACGTTCCACATTATTAAAGAGACTGTCACCACATTATAAGTGTCCTGTCTCCTATATAAGGAGATTGGCGCTGTAATGTAGGTGACAGTAATGCTTTTTATTTAAAAAAAACTATCTTTTTTCACAACATTAGGAGCGATTTTGGTTTATGCTAATGAGCTTTCTTAATGCCCAAGTGGGCGTACTTTTACTTTCGACCAAGTGGGCGTTGTACAGAGGAGTGCATGACGCTGACCAATCGGCATCATGCACTCCTCTCCATTCATTTACACTGCACTGGCGATATCGATATATCACTATGTGCAGCCTCATACACAAACCCTAACGTTACTACAGTGTCCTGATAATGAATACACATGAAATCCAGCCTGGACGTCATGTGTACTCAGAATCCTGACACTTCTGACTCTTTTTTGTGAGATTCCGGCAAGTGAAACAAAATCTCGTTTAGCTCCGTAATCTCGCGAGATTTCGTTTCACTTGTCTGGTGGGACTAGTGGGACTAGTAAAAAAGTTAACAAAAAGTTTAATAAAGTTAATTAATAAAAAAAAAAAAAATGAAAAACCCACATTTCCCCTTACAAACTGCTTTACTATAAAAAAAAAAAAAATAAAGTAAAAAAGTTACACATATTTGGTATTGCCGCCAGACTATAAATATATTACATTATTTAACCCGCACGGTGAACGCCGTAAAAAATTAAATAAAAAACTATGGAAAGATTGCTGTTTTCTGTGAATCCTGACTTGTGATAATGATAAAAAGTGATCAAAAAGTCGCATCTACTCCAAACTGGTACCAATAAAAACTTCAAATCTTCCCGCAAAAAAAAAAGCCCTCATACAACCGCATCGGCGGAACAATAAAAACATTATGGCTCTTCAAATATGGAGACACAAAAACAAATCATTTTGAAAAAAAAGCGTTTTTACTGTGTAAAAGTAGTAAAACATACAAAAACGATACAAATTTGGTATCGTTGTAATCGTAACAACCCGCTGAATAAAGTTATTGTGTTATTTATACTACACGGTAAACGGCGTAGATTTAGGACGTGAAAAAGAGCGGCAAAATTTTAGGTTTTTTTCTATTCCCCCCCCAAAAAAAGTTAATAAAAGTTAATCAATAAATAATATGTACCTCAAAATGGTGCTATTAAAAAATACAACTTGTCCCGCAAAAAATAAGACCTTATACAGCGATGTAGACTCAAAAATAAAAAAAGTTATAGCTCTTGGAATGAGACGATGGCAAAACGTAAAAAATGGCTTGGTCATTGAGGTTTAAAATAGTCCGGTCATTAAGGGGTTAAGCAGGGAGTCTGACGATGATATATCATTAGTACATAATAGAGCCAAGCAATAAGATCAGTCCAAGGTGACCTTCACCAGAGTCATCAGCTAATGACTTCCTCCACATAATAAGTTGATAGGGACTAGTGCACATACCTTGTAGCCACGTCACAAGTAGGATTTCCAGTCATCACTGCATGTAATAACACTGATATTTCGCCTCACACTGGCGCACAGCAGTAAATGTCCAGTTGCTTTCATTATCATGCCAGGAAAATACCCTGCATTCGCTCAACCTCTCAGATCAACTGCAGAATTTATTATGTACTGAGGTGCGAGGTG